>NC_079167.1:84174440-84341940 GCF_947568905.1 Ostrea edulis
ACAACACACATAATAACAGTACACTATACCAGTGTTACAACATACATAATAACAGTACACCGTATACCAGTGTTACAACACACATAATAACAGTACACTATACCAGTGTTACAACATACATAATAACAGTACACTATACCAGTGTTACAACACACATAATAACAGTACACTATACCAGTGTTACAACACACATAATAACAGTACACTATACCAGTGTTACAACACACATAATAACAGTACACTATACCAGTGTTACAACATACATAATAACAGTACACCGTATACCAGTGTTACAACACACATAATAACAGTACACTATACCAGTGTTACAACACACATAATAACAGTACACCGTATACCAGTGTTACAACACACATAATAACAGTACACTATACCAGTGTTACAACACACATAATAACAGTACATTATACCAGTGTTACAATACACATAATAACAGTACACTATACCAGTGTTACAACACACATAATAACAGTACACCGTATACCAGTGTTACAACACACATAATAACAGTACACTATACCAGTGTTACAACACACATAATAACAGTACACTATACCAGTGTTACAACACACATAATAACAGTATACTATACCAGTGTTACAACACACATAATAACAGTACATTATACCAGTGTTACAACACACATAATAACAGTACACTATACCAGTGTTACAACACACATAATAACAGTACACTGTATACCAGTGTTACATCACACATAATAACAGTACACTATACCAATGTTACAACACACATAATAACAGTACACTATACCAGTGTTACAACACACATAATAACAGTACACTATACCAGTGTTACAACACACATAATAACAGTACACTATACCAGTGTTACAACACACATAATAACAGTACACTATACCAGTGTTACAACACACATAATAACAGTACACTATACCAGTGTTACAACACACATAATAACAGTACACCGTATACCAGTGTTACAACACACATAATAACAGTACATTATACCAGTGTTACAACACACATAATAACAGTACACTATACCAGTGTTACAACACACATAATAACAGTCCACTATACCAGTGTTACAACACACATAATAACAGTACACTGTATACCAGTGTTACAACACACATAATAACAGTACACTATACCAGTGTTACAACATACATAATAACAGTACACCGTATACCAGTGTTACAACACACATAATAACAGTACACTATACCAGTGTTACAACACACATAATAACAGTACACTATACCAGTGTTACATCACACATAATAACAGTACACTATACCAGTGTTACAACACACATAATAACAGTACACTATACCAGTGTTACAACACACATAATAACAGTACACTATACCAGTGTTACATCACACATAATAACAGTACACCGTATACCAGTGTTACAACACACATAATAACAGTACATTATACCAGTGTTACAACACACATAATAACAGTACATTATACCAGTGTTACAACACACATAATAACAGTACACTATACCAGTGTTACAACACACATAATAACAGTACATTATACCAGTGTTACAACACACATAATAACAGTACACTATACCAGTGTTACAACACACATAATAACAGTACATTATACCAGTGTTACAACACACATAATAACAGTACACTATACCAGTGTTACATCACACATAATAACAGTACACTATACCAGTGTTACATCACACATAATAACAGTACACCATATACCAGTGTTACAACACACATAATAACAGTACACTATACCAATGTTACAACACACATCATAACAGTACACCGTATACCAGTGTTACAACACACATAATAACAGTACACTATACCAGTGTTACATCACAAATAATAACAGTACATTATACCAGTGTTACAATACACATAATAACAGTACACTATACCAGTGTTACAACACACATAATAACAGTACACCGTATACCAGTGTTACAACATACATAATAACAGTACACTATACCAGTGTTACAATACACATAATAACAGTACACCGTATACCAGTGTTACATCACACATAATAACAGTACACTATACCAGTGTTACAGTACACATAATAACAGTACACTATACCAGTGTTACAACACACATAATAACAGTACACCGTATACCAGTGTTACATCACACATAATAACAGTACACTATACCAGTGTTACAGTACACATAATAACAGTACACTATACCAGTGTTACAACACACATAATAACAGTACACTATACCAGTGTTACATCACACATAATAACAGTACACCGTATACCAGTGTTACAACACACATAATAACAGTACACTATACCAGTGTTACAACACACATAATAACAGTACATTATACCAGTGTTACAACACACATAATAACAGTACACTATACCAGTGTTACAACACACATAATAACAGTACACTATACCAGTGTTACATCACACATAATAACAGTACACTATACCAGTGTTACAACACACATAATAACAGTACACTATACCAGTGTTACAACACACATAATAACAGTACACTATACCAGTGTTACAACACACATAATAACAGTACACCGTATACCAGTGTTACAACACACATAATAACAGTACACTATACCAGTGTTACAACATACATAATAACAGTACACCGTATACCAGTGTTACAACACACATAATAACAGTACACTATACCAGTGTTACAACACACATAATAACAGTACACTATACCAGTGTTACATCACACATAATAACAGTACACTATACCAGTGTTACAACACACATAATAACAGTACACTATACCAGTGTTACAACACACATAATAACAGTACACTATACCAGTGTTACAACACACATAATAACAGTACACCGTATACCAGTGTTACAACACACATAATAACAGTACACTATACCAGTGTTACAACACACATAATAACAGTACATTATACCAGTGTTACAATACACATAATAACAGTACACTATACCAGTGTTACAGTACACATAATAACAGTACACTATACCAGTGTTACAACACACATAATAACAGTACACTATACCAGTGTTACAACACACATAATAACAGTACACTATACCAGTGTTACAACACACATAATAACAGTACACTATACCAGTGTTACAACACACATAATAACAGTACACTATACCAGTGTTACATCACACATAATAACAGTACACCGTATACCAGTGTTACAACATACATAATAACAGTACACTATACCAGTGTTACAACACACATAATAACAGTACACTATACCAGTGTTACAACACACATAATAACAGTACACCGTATACCAGTGTTACAACACACATAATAACAGTACACCGTATACCAGTGTTACAACACACATAATAACAGTACACTATACCAGTGTTACATCACACATAATAACAGTACACTATACCAGTGTTACAACATACATAATAACAGTACACCGTATACCAGTGTTACATCACACATAATAACAGTACACTATACCAGTGTTACAACACACATAATAACAGTACACTATACCAGTGTTACAACACACATAATAACAGTACACTATACCAGTGTTACAACATACATAATAACAGTACACCGTATACCAGTGTTACAACACACATAATAACAGTACACTATACCAGTGTTACAATACACATAATAACAGTACACCGTATACCAGTGTTACAACACACATAATAACAGTACACTATACCAGTGTTACAACACACATAATAACAGTACATTATACCAGTGTTACAATACACATAATAACAGTACACTATACCAGTGTTACAACACACATAATAACAGTACACTATACCAGTGTTACAACACACATAATAACAGTACACTATACCAGTGTTACAATACACATAATAACAGTACACCGTATACCAGTGTTACAACACACATAATAACAGTACACTATACCAGTGTTACAGTACACATAATAACAGTACACTATACCAGTGTTACAGTACACATAATAACAGTACACTATACCAGTGTTACAACACACATAATAACAGTACACTATACCAGTGTTACAACACACATAATAACAGTACACTATACCAGTGTTACAACATACATAATAACAGTACACTATACCAGTGTTACAATACACATAATAACAGTACACCGTATACCAGTGTTACAACACACATAATAACAGTACACTATACCAGTGTTACAGTACACATAATAACAGTACACTATACCAGTGTTACAACACACATAATAACAGTATACTATACCAGTGTTACAACACACATAATAACAGTACACTATACCAGTGTTACAACACACATAATAACAGTACACTATACCAGTGTTACAACACACATAATAACAGTACACTATACCAGTGTTACAGTACACATAATAACAGTACACTATACCAGTGTTACAACACACATAATAACAGTACACTATACCAGTGTTACAACACACATAATAACAGTACACCGTATACCAGTGTTACAACACACATAATAACAGTACACTATACCAGTGTTACAGTACACATAATAACAGTACACTATACCAGTGTTACAGTACACATAATAACAGTACACTATACCAGTGTTACAACACACATAATAACAGTACACTATACCAGTGTTACATCACACATAATAACAGTACATTATACCAGTGTTACAGTACACATAATAACAGTCCACTATACCAGTGTTACAACACACATAATAACAGTACACTATACCAGTGTTACATCACACATAATAACAGTACACTATACCAGTGTTACATCACACATAATAACAGTACATTATACCAGTGTTACAACACACATAATAACAGTACACTATACCAGTGTTACAACACACATAATAACAGTACATTATACCAGTGTTACAACACACATAATAACAGTCCACTATACCAGTGTTACAACACACATAATAACAGTACACTATACCAGTGTTACAACACACATAATAACAGTACACTATACCAGTGTTACAACACACATAATAACAGTACACCGTATACCAGTGTTACAACACACATAATAACAGTACACTATACCAGTGTTACAACACACATAATAACAGTACACTATACCAGTGTTACAATAAGGACTAGAGCCATATACTTCCATCTTTTTGGAAAATGGCCTTTTCAAACACCAGAAGAAAGAAAAAACAACAAGAAATGTATAAGAAATTTGAAATATTTCCAAAATGCCCCCAATATCAAAATGTAGGCCCTGATACAGAACTGATAGTGATTCGCTGAGAATCGTGCTCCGTTATATCATGTCTCACTAAGTGTACATTATATTGACAATGAGTTAGATACTTCAATGAATGGAACTCTCTAAGTAACTCAAAACAGTTTTATGGAGAGTGCGTCACCTGCAGGTACTCAATAGTTGGAAGAGGGTAACTCACCCGACAGATGAATGGCTAGACAGATGGATGGACGGAGAGACAGACAGATAGATAGATAGATAGACAGACAGACAGATAGATAGCTAGACAGACAGACAGACAAATGTCAGACAAAGTGATCCTTATGAGTTTGGCATGCTTAACAGGCAACACAAAAATTAATACATTACATACAATATAGGATTGATGCTTGGGATTTCTGTCAGACACTGCTCTTCCTAAAGACACAAATAACAGTTACTGTACTCCATTTTCTAGAGATCAATAATAAATTTGTTGTCAACATTCAGTGACTAAAATAAGGTAGATGTATTAATGTGATCTGACTGTGGTGTTAAGTGAGAGGGTACCTGGGAGGGTGACACTGACATCCAGTTTTGGTCATCAGATGCCAGGACCATGTGACAGACTCTGGCCACAATCTCTGCCATCATCTGGACACTGTCACTGGTCACTACCTGAATGGAGAGCATAATCAAATTAAATGAGTGAAGTATCCCTGGTAACAAGGCACTGTCACGGGTCATAAATGTCCATAACAAACGTTGACAATTTCAAACAGAAACTTACTGAATAACCATGACATCTATTGATCCCAACGCATTTAGTGGCATTATGTATGCACACATAAACCTGGATCTATGATCACTTCGTTATTATGTATTAATCCCCAAATCCATTGCAAGGAGATATGGTAACAAACTCTTATATATCTGCTGAGGATTGAACCCAAGACCTCTGGCACAACAATCAAGTACTTTACTGATCAAGCTAAAGTGTTTACCCACTAGTCAGAGCTAGGAGGAAGGCTATGTATTGAACACTACTACACTGTCTCCCCTCCACAAAGAGTGTTCTGACTCTCCCAGAGTGCCAGCACCTGTTGGGTGAAGGTCTGGGGGCAGTCACTTTCACTTGCCAGTGAGCATAACCGGGTCCCATCATGGGTGCCAAATTTATCGAAGTCAAATACATGCTTCTGCTGATGATCAAACCCATGACCTCTGGCGCGACAGTTCAGTGCTGCTCTACCTATTGAGTTAAAGGGTTAACCCTCTAACCAGAGCTAGTAGGAAGGCCATGTATCTAACACTTCCACATTATAATAAACAAAGGCATTATGAAACAGTAACATTCCTTCACTGTCAGTTCTGTATGTATAGCACTCATATCCAACATTCTCTGTCATCACACCATAGTCTCACGTAAAAGATTTTAAAATCTATACATTTGGTCAAGACCCCATACTACCAGTGTGATTAAAATCAAACCTCTCACTTTGCTCGATATACAGACAATCGCGAAGATTGTATATCAAGCGAAGTGAGAGGTTTGATTTTAATAAGACTGCCATACTACAACCTTATATATAGGCCTTTCCGAAAACGTGAGTTATCTCTCTTTGTGTTCTTACATTTAGTGTGAATATGACAACTTCCGGGTAGTAACACACTCAGGCTGCGCATATATTAGAGTTATATTAGTATGGGTGTTGTTCAAAATCGTAAACAGTTGAAATCATTTGTACGAGAGAGTAAGAAAATGTTAATGGAAACAAAAACTAATTTCTTGATCGAGTCGGCTGTGATTTTTCGGGGGGGGGGGGGGGGGGGGGGGGGTTAAAAACTGAATTGGAAATCACGCAGACATTCATTTGTTTACATATGTCTCCAATAAAGACTGACATAATTATTTTGTATGAAATCAGAACAGAACTTCTGATTCTCAAGAGATGATGGTATCTCATCAACTCAAAGCTCGAGTTTTTACGAGGATCGACACGTGCAAAGATCTTGCATAACATGCCCCCCCCCCTCTCCAAAAAAAAAAATCAATTAAATTAGGAAATCAACGCTCTCATTGTTTTATCAGCGCTAAAATTATTCCACCACTACCAATCGATTCTTTCAAAAATAAACCAGATCGTAATGTTTGGGTAACTTTCTCCAAAGTACCTGGACGTGTTCATTCTGTGTGCAAATCATATAATTTGTACACTGCAGCATGAGACTGGAATTGTTTTAAAATATCAACTGATATGTTTAAAATGCAGAAAAATAGGTAATTAAATTAAAAAATTTATTAATTTTATTCAATATTGCTCGATTGATATAAATTATTTTTCATAGACCTGTGTGATCCGGGGGGGGGGGGGTATATTCTCAAATGTACTTTCTGGGGGAAGGTAAGTTTAACCCCCAATAGAATGCTTTTGACGTCTCTGTATCTTCCCTCTTTTATTCGTTTTAGCCCCCTTGAAATGTAAGTGATTATATATAGGCACGTATCGTGTCATAACAGAAATTGCAATGACAGATTTAGATCCCCCTTTTCGCCACAAATTTACAAAATAATTTGAGTAAAACTCCAAATATTTTACCCCAAATGGCTGTATTTACAGGTACACACTCTAGTCGACTATAAATTCAGGGCGTTCAATTATAAGTTATTTTATTTTCAAAACAATTGTATGTGTAAATGTCAGTATAAAGATGGTTTGTGACGATGAATTTCTTTATGGTTATACTTGTATTTGAAACTGTATAAAATTTGTGAGTAGTCAGCTGGAAATCTGTCAGTGGACTCTCACTTACAAATACAGGCTGGGATAAATTTTACTCGCCAATCAAAGAGATGGACATTTTCAAAATCCAGAGGTGTCAGTCCGACATACCTAGACGTTCATCGTGGTAGAACTGTTATCGCTGAATGTACTACATTGATATTGAACAAGTAACTTCTGATATTTTATTATAAATCTGACTATTGAAACACGGGCTAAAGATCCTGATGAAATGTATGCAATATATAATATATACTAATTTCAGTCATAAAACACGTGAAATCCTGGAAAGTGGGAGGGGGAAGGGTAGTTAGAATAATCTAACTGCGTCTCATGACAGGCCCGCCGTAGGAAATTACATCACTTTAATGATAGAAAATTCTATCGGGGAGGGGGGGGGGTCCTCCTCTACTTACAAAATTAATTTTCTATTATTTTTACATGCAAAGTTGGTTATTTTCACGTGTATGAAGTAAACTTATGCATTGGGATTTTTTATTAACGTTAACATATTTGTTGGCATGATTACTGTAAAATTATACAGCAATATCTTTGCGGTCTTCTGCACTGTTGATAATGACGCTTCTCGAATATACTACCCGGAAGTCTTAAACTACTGTTACGCAAGGGCACTACGTTCCGGATCAAGGAAAGATAACTCATGTTTTCGGATTGGCCTATACCCAGGTAACAGTGTTAAAGCTAGCATCCATTTTGGTGAAGGCTGCATCATTTTTTTAGATATGTGTATTTGACCTCTCTGTTCATCAGCAACTTACGATGGAGGACTGTAGATCTGTTATATATGTGGTTTTACACTTACCTTGAACCTTAGATCAGGCACATTCTGAAAATTCCGTCCCAGACAGAAGTTCAGTTTCTGTTGATGTTGCCTAAGCTTCAGTCTGCCAAGATAGATGCAAGAGATGTGTTGAGTTGGTCTGTTCGTGAATTCACTGACATCACAATGTGAGGAATTTGAACAGGCCTTGACTTACTGTGGTTGATTAAAGTTATGAGTGCTGGCAATGATGAGTACATCACTGAACTGTTGGGCTAGGTAGGAGAGGTCTGAGAGAAGGGCAGAGAAATCCATGCCCACTTCTAACACATCATACATCACCACACAGGTCACCTCGTCAATCATGATGTAAGGGAGGGTCAGCCACACCCCCTGGCTTCTGTATATACAGGTCACTCCATATCTAGAGTAGGGTAAAACAAATAAGCAGGTCACCTTGTCAATAATGATGTACTGGCAGGTAAGCCACATCCCCTGGCTTCTGTATATACAGGTCACTCCATTATCTAGAGTAGGGTAAAACAAATAAGCAGGTCACCGTGTCAATCATGATGTACTGGCAGGTAAGCCACACCCCCTGGCTTCTGTATATACAGGTCACTCCATATCTAGTTTACAGTAATACAAATAGAAAACAGGTCACCTCATCCGTCATGATGTAAAGGAGGGTCAACCACACCCCTTGAATTTTGTAGATGTAGGTCACTCTCTACTAAGTAAATGTTTAAGGTGTTATTTTATTAATGTTATATCCTTAACTTCAAGTGAAGTTTTTCGTTCTTCTTCACAAAATCCATGATTTATGAGAATGTTCTAATAAAAGTGAAAATCAAACAGAAAAAGAGTTTGTTTGAATAAATTGTATATCTTTTCGTGTGTTTCTTTTAGCATTCAAAATTACAGCCATGTATGCAGAGTTACATTCCTTGTTATATTTTTCATAAAAAACCATAGGGCAGAAAAATGTCTCATTGTACTTCCCATACAGAGTTAACTCCGACCCCTGCAAAAGACTAAGACAATGCTTACTTGGATTCCAGGACATGTACAAAAGTCTCTGGTATCAAACTAGAACACACGATAGTCATGTTGACCTCCGGAGTACTGGTACCTACAGTAAAGCTATGGATTAGTTCCGTGTAAATCTACATACGAATTAAGATACAGATATAGGTGCAAGTTAAAGCTCAAAAAGATTCCTTATTGATAGTTCTAAAAAACCCAGTGAAAGTAACAAGTCATGGTCTTGATCACAAATGAAAGAATGCTGTCATTAATTTATTTAAACCTATAGAAACAAAGGTATGTCAACCAAATTTCACAAATGAAAGAATGCTGTCCATTATTTAAACCTATAGAAACAAACCTATGTCAACCAAATTTCACAAATGCTGATGTCTCAAGTTGTAACAACCACCACGGTGACCGAGAGGTTAGAGCATTTGCCCCGCATGCGGAAGACCAGGGTTCAAATCCCAGCCGCGACAGACCTAAGTCGTTAAAACAGGTAGTGACAGTTCCATCGCCAAATGCTCAGCATCAGGTGTGAATGTCATGGGTCCTCGGAGATTACCTTAAAAAGGGATGACCCGTGTCACAGTAGGTGTAGCACGCAAAAGAACCCTCACTGCTCAATGGCCATAAGCGCCGAGCATAGGCCTAAATTTGAAGCCCTTCACCAGTCTTGGTGACGTCTCCATATGAGTGAAAAATTCTCGAGTGAGACGTTAAGCAAGATACAATCAATCAATCAAGTTGTAACTGACCATCCTGAAGAGAGAGTAAACATCTACCTACCTGTATTCCTGGGAGTTGGTGTGTAAGAACAGTGTCTATATTTGAAAAGAGAGTAAACATCTACCTACCTGTATTACTGGGAGTTGGTGTGTAAGAAAAGTGTCTATATTTGATGTTCTGTCTCTGACAAAGATCTAGAAAATGATCCCCTTCATACTCAACAACCAGACAGAACTGTGACCAGGGAAAGTCAGAGCCAATCTGGTCTTCATGTAACAGCATACAGTTACAGTGATCCAAACTGTAATGTAACACACAAACAGTTATACTGATCCACACTGTAATGTAACACACAAACAGTTACACTGATCCACACTGTAATATAACACACAAACAGTTACACTGATCCACACTGAAATATAACACACAAACAGTTACACTGATCCACACTGAAATATAACACACAAACAGTTACACTGATCCACACTGAAATATAACACACAAACAGTTACACTGATCCAAACTGAAATATAACACACAAACAGTTACACTGATCCAAACTGTAATATAACACACAAACAGTTACACTGATCCAAACTGAAATATAACACACAAACAGTTACACTGATCCAAACTGAAATATAACACACAAACAGTTACACTGATCCAAACTGAAATATAACACACAAACAGTTACACTGATCCAAACTGAAATATAACACACAAACAGTTACACTGATCCAAACTGTAATATAACACACAAACAGTTACACTGATCCACACTGAAATATAACACACAAACAGTAGCATTGATCCAAACTGTAATATAACACACAAACAGTTACACTGATCCAAACTGAAATGTAACAACATACAGTGATTTTCACAATATACAAATACAGTGCATGGTCCATACTGAATTGACAACTATTTGAAATTTATCTTTTTAATACTTTTTTTCTTTTCCTAGGCCACTGGATTATTAGAAACAACTTCTATTTGAATAATTATTTAGATATCAGAAATGCTCTTATTTTGTTAATATTCATCAAACGAGATGTGTCTGTGGAACAATGTCATCCCCATATGGCCAAACTCCAAGGTCAAGATTATGAGGTAAAAATTTTTGTTACCTAAAGAAAAGTCTTGCCAAAAGGAATAAACAATTATGTGAAATAAGAATGCCCGATCATCAATCATTTAAAAGTTATGACCAAGGTTAAAAGTTTTTTGCAAACAAACACAGCAAAAAGTATATGCTCCCGGATTTCCAATTATGGGGGCATAAAAATTTTGAAAGATCAGAAACTACTCAAAATTTTATTTCATTATTCTTCATGTAAAATATTGAAATGCATTTTGATATATCGCAATAGGAAAAATTCATGCACTACCCAGACTTATCAGCAGTCTGGCTTTTATTTGAATGTTAACAATGTGGACAATTCAGCCTTAATAGATGATACTCTTTTCTTCCCCTGTTATTTGATTCTTTACTAGATGTCATTCAGTTATCCAGATACTTCATTTACCCTGACCTTTTTTCCTGGAACCAAAGCGCCCAGATTAACAAGGCTACTTGAATAAATTAGTATCTATTCACAATTCATCAAAATTTACAGGAAAGGAAGGAGCGGATCTGTTTTGGGGTAAACTTACTTGTTGAGAACATTTTGACAGCCTCCTGTGACCTGGACATGAACTTTGACCTTGTCCACCCTCTGTAAACTCTGTTCTAGTGTGCTCACCAAACTGTCAAGGTTTTTATTCAATATCACCAGGATCTGATGAAGAAATATCACATCTAAATTCATGACAATTAACAAAATGAAAAGAAAACATATTAGAGAGTATTGTCCTTTTCCTACAGAGTCAATTCTTGCTGGCACTTTGTGGACAGACAGACATGGTATATATTCAGCCTTTTCACAAATGTTGTCCAGCAATATCAACATGTTGTTTCAATGTAGTTTATTTACTTTTCTGTTGCATATATATACCGCTTACTACATACTGTATACTGGTAAATAATTGAAAATACACACACACAAAATATTCCCAATGTGTTCAAATATTGATACAGCTCAACTTTATGATAAATGGGACAATTTCAGCTTCTCCATTGTCAACTTCCCATATTTATGTAACAATATTCCATTATCACCTGCATATGGTGTTTATATCTCTCAACTGATTTGATAGCAAGAACTTGTTCTGCATATGATCAGTTTTTAAATTGAGGCAGACTACCGACAAACAAGTTGATGTTACAGGGGTTTCAACAGTCTCATTTAAAGTCAGCATTTTGCGAATTCTATGGTTGTTATAATCTAGTTTGTCAATACAACTTATTATTGGGTCAAATGCTGTCTAACATGTTTCATACCAATTGTTAGGCCGTTCCTGTTTACCTGATCAGACATAGGGCTCACAGTGGGTGTGACCCGTAAACAGGGGATGCTTACTCCTCCTAGGCACTTGATCCCACCTCTGGTATATCCTGGGATCTGTGTTTGCCCTACTCTTTATTTTGCATTCCTTATAGGAGTTATGAGATTGATCGCTGTTCATTATCTTCACCTTTCACAATGACACCCTCATTTGGACAATAATATGACAATATAGCATCAACATATAATATAATTCAATGGAATAAAAATATTTTGGAAATAAGGAAATAATCCCCAATTTACTTTTATTTAAAGCTTCATAAGCTTTGGTTTGAATCTGGTAAACAACATAGGAATGTAAATGTCACTGACATTGACCAGGTTGACAAATATTTAGCTTGAGCATAGTGATCGAATCACTTTGCACCAAAATATATTGCCGAAAGACCAAGTAATATCAAGAAAAATGTTTGCTGACAAAAATGCAAGATTTTTATATGAAGCAGGAAGGCATTAAACCATCATTTAGTCAGTGTGCTTGGAGCAAGAAAATTGTGCAAAGGAACCATGAAATTACACAACCAAAGACTGTCAAATGGAAATGGATCACCTCAATAGCAAATTTAAGAGTAATAACTCTAGTCGCTAATGTGAAAACATAACAGAAGATTTCACATGTTCTCTACCTTCGTGTGACTGAGATTGTCTGAGTTTCTTCCTGCCAATGTTTTACAGACAGACAGACAGACATGGAAGATCTTTGGATGCATAATCCTCTCCTGGTCACACCACAGTTTGGCAGAAAACAACTTTTTCCTGAGAGTTTCTAAACAACCTGTAAAATCATTTTGCAGAGTTACAGTGAACAGGATGCATGCAACATGAATACACAATTATGATAAAGTAAGCAGTCATCTTTTTATGATGACCCTTTTACCTGCTATTAATAACAGTCCTTAAGCCTGCCTGTTAGCTCTATAATGAGGGTTATAATCAACTCCTTTTAATGTTCTTAAGAGTCAAGGATTGTTAAAAAAAACCTTTGTTAGATTGTTAAAATAAAAGAGGAAATTAATGAATCTTTGCATAGTGAGTAATTGGGTTGTTAATTTTTGGTTTTACTTATCAGTTTTAGCTTTGTGCCTTTATCGTTAAGGGCAATATTATTCAAAATATGCATATAGGCAGGGTTCACTTATCAATTTAGTAGTGTAGCAATTCAAGTTATATGAACCGTGGATATTGGTCCTGATAGCTCAGTGGTTAGAGCACCTAACTAATATGTGGCAGTCAGACGTGTTTGATCGCCAGTGGCCAGATAGCTCAGTTGGTAGAGCACCTGACTAGAGAATCAGGTGCCCAAGCTTTGAATCTGGGTCTGGTCCATTGCATTTTCTCTCTTCCTATTACATTTGGTGCCATAGCCCGAGACCAGCCCTTAGAATTGACATGTGAAAATGCCTGCCAGGGGATAAAAATCATTCAAATCAAATGAATATCTGCAAGCACAACAAAAAAAGTCCGGAATCTGATAATTCACACTATTTTTTTAAGTCCAGGGCAATAATTTAGTGAAAAATCGACACACTGAAACCAAAATTGAAATTGATCTGTAACTTGTTATGGCAAAGCAATGTACCAAATTTCAAATGAATACCTGCAAGCACAACAAAAAAAGTTTGTAAAACTTATAATTCATGCTATTTTTCTAAGTCCAAGGGCCATAACTTAGTGAAAATCAATGGACTGAGACGAAATTCAAACTTGATCTGTAACTTATTATGCTAAGTCCAAGGGCTATAACTTAGTGAAAAATCAACGGACCAAAACCAAATTCTAACTTGATATGTAACTTGTTATGGCATAGCAATGTACCAAAAAGCAAATGAATATCTGCCAAAAGAAAAGAGAGAAAAAGTGTGGAAAACTGATAATTCATGTGATTTTTTTAAGTCCAAGGGCCATAACTTAGTGAAAATCAACGGATCGAAACAAAATCCAATGTTGATCTGTAACTTTTTGTGGCAAAGCAATGTACCAAATATCAAATGAATATCTGCAAAAACAGAGAAGAAAAAGTATGGAAAACTGATTTTTAGGACTGACGGACAGACAGAGGGACAGTGCAAACCTAAAGTCCCCTTCGACTTTGTCGGTAGGGAATTAGAAAGATATGTTGCTTTTTTAAAAGTCCATGATTAGTATATATCCATAGATATCATCTGTTGTGTAAAATATAATTTGCTATCATTTGATAGATCGATTATTTGTTTTTACGTCTCATTGAGAATTTTTCACTCATATTAAGATGTCACCAGCTGTAGGTGAAGTACCACAAATTTAGACCTATGCTTAGCGTGCCGATGCCTGGTACTGCAACCCAGGAGCTCCGTTTTTAAGGTCATATCTGAAAGACCCGTGATTCTCACTTTTAAATGCCGACCGTTTGGCGAAGGAGCAATCACTACCTATGTTAACGTCTTAGGCACAAGCAGAGCTCGAACTCACGACCTCCCGGTTACGAAGTGAATGTTCTACCACTGAGCTACCGCAACTGGTGCTATCATTTGATGAATATAGACATCATTTACTGTGTATATAGATATCAATTGCTGTGTAAGTAGATAGCAATTACTGCATGTATACAAATTTAGATATCTGCTGTGTACAGATATCATTTGCTGTTTATAAATATAATTATCATTTGCCATGCATATATGGAATATGTTTGGTGAAAGACTACCAATGAGCATTTGACCTTTAACCTTGGCAACTGACCCTCACTCTCACCTGGAATAAAGCAATGACAATTACTTTCAAATTCACCAAATAAGATAATTAAAGAGTAAAATGAATGAATTCTCTTGGTCTGTAATTTTGAGCAGCATTTTAAATATGTGACATTGAATCCTGACCTTTGAGATGGTCCTTGTACTTTTCCTGGATGATGGACAACAGTTCAAGACAGGACTCCAGACAGAGAAGTACAGTCATCTTGCTTGCACAACACAGGGTGTGTAATGCCAGGCTATAACGGTACCTATCCTCATCTATGAAATAAAAAAAAGATATTTGATTCTATTGAACATAAGCTAATAATAGCTATTAGTTAATAATAGTTCTTATAGAATTGAATGAATTATCAAAACTTTTATCAGCAGCTACTAGTAATCTTAATCTTCTTGGCAGCCATTGCATTTTCTCCCTTCCTGTTACATTTGGTGCCGTGAGTTCAGAGAACTGATGCCAGCCAGGACCAGACAGCATGCTACTGTTGGAGTTGTTCCTCTGATTTCTCTTAGAGACTATAACCCCAGGGATGAGAAGTTCCTTCTTTAGATGACAATAATTTATGTAAACAAAATTGTAATTCTGTTTATTTTTAAGGAGGGAGGAATGTGGCAGTAAGACAGGTTCAATTGCCAGTGTCTAGATAGTTCAGTTAGTAGAACACTTGACTAGAGATTCAGGGGACCTAGGTTCAAATCCTGGTCTAGTGCATTGCATTTTCTCCCTTCCTGTTACATTTGGTGCCATAGACCAGCCCCTAAAACTGACAGGTGAAAATGTCTGCCAGGGAATAAAGATCCTGGGTTGATGTCCTCAAGGTGTTAGGTGTTAAGACATTTGAGGGAAGAATGTGGCAGTCAGACGGGTTCAATTTCTCCCTTATTGTTACAGATTTGAGTGACATTTACATATCATGCATATGTAAATAATCTGACATGGTGACATACTTTCACATTACACAGTTCAAGGTCCCATGATCCATCAACTGACAACTTTTGATGATCATAGGCTCAAAAGTTTCCAAGATATGCATCAAAATCCATTTAATCATAATTACCTGCGAAATTCAAAAAGTAGGTCACCATGACCTACTTTTGAGACAACATGATATTAGGTCCTAAGATGCATCAACTGACAAAATTAGATGATCCTAGTCCTTATACTAAGCAAAATATCAAAGTTTTAACAAAACAAAATTTAAGGTCAACTTTGAAGTAACCTTGAGACCACACCCTTTGCCCCAGGATGATGCCTTGAACAATTTTCTATCTACAACCTATCCTCATCCTTATGCATAAGTTTGGTGATAATTTGCCCTGTGGTTCTTGAGAAGAAGATTTTTTAGCAACAACTACTTTTGTTTGCATTTTCCTAATTATCTCCCCCTTGTTAAAGGGTCACAAACCTAGTTTTAGTACAAATGAAAGCCTTTTGGCCAAGGATACCCTGTGACAAATTTGACAAAAATTGGCCAAGGGGTTCTTGAGATATAGCCCTTTTTCCAAAAAGTTGACGCACACCGCATGCCAGACACATGGCCAATATGATTAGCTCTTTGAGCCTTCGGCTCACAAGAGTTAACAAAGGGACTGGTTTGTGAGTATACACATTTGCTGGAAACACCAAACTTTTACAAAATCAAGTTTTACGCAAGTAACTGTTTAATTATGATATAGAGCAATAAAACAACCCACCAAAATTTAGTATAAATTTCACAAGTTTGTAGGTTTTAGTCAGATCAATTTAGTACTTCAGAGTAGTCCAATAAGCTGACACATTGACAAGGATGACATCAATACTTACACTGTAGTTTTCCTGGTTGACTTGTGACCTCTTTCATGACAAATCGTGTGAAATCAGAGGTCAGGGAGGTGAAGGTCGTAGATTTGTCAAGGTCACCACTGTTCACCAAAGATGTGATAAAATAGGATGCATGGTGGGCAATCAGATTCAGAATCTTTTGGTATTCACCTGAAAATGATGTTTACAAAAACATATTTTAAAATCACGCCATTTCTGAGATGGAACTATATATATATTACATACATACATACATACATATATTTAGATCATAACTACCTATTAAATGATAATTCTGTATGCAAGTTGAAAACAAATTTACCGTTTAGCTGGTAGGATATACATTTAATCCTTGATTTAGATGGCCTCCTGTTAGGACTATTCTGTGATGTTTTAGTTGTTGCTTTTCTCCCTTTTGCAGCATGCGAGTTATCTGAACTGACCCCTGTGTCATTCTGTGTACTGTAGCTCTGGTCAACATCCGGGTCAAGACATGGGTCAGTGTTAGACACTGTCTGATGATCAGACCCTGACCATGAATCAAACTGACCAACAGTCAGTCCTGAAGATGGACCATCTCTTGTTACCCTCTGAGATACTGTGCTCTCTTTCTCCTCCATTAGGGAGGCTGGTGAACACCTCTGTTCAGGGTTGGTGTACTGCTGGTTTTTGTTAATCTTTAGGGAGGCTGGTGAACACCTCTGTTCAGGGTTGGTGTACTGCTGGTTTTTGTTAATCTTTAGGGAGACTAGTGAACACCTCTGTTCAGGGTCGGTGTACTGCTGGTTTTTGTTAATCTTTAGGGAGGCTGGTGAACACCTCTGTTCAGGGTTGGTGTACTGCTGGTTTTTGTTAATCTTTTGGATATTCTGTGGAAGCTGATTCAGAGGATTATCCTTTGTCTTCCTGTGACTTATATTGTTAAGCAATCTTGTCTTCGTCATAGCCACATTGTCACCAGATTCCATAAAAGGATCCTGTAGGGACCTCAGGGTTCTGAATCCCTCGGGGCTCTGGGACACGAGTGTCACAGGTTTGCTGATTCTCTGGGGTGAAATTCTGATGAGTCCCGATTGTTGTATCAAAGCCCTACCATCCGTCTCGTGTGATGGAGATTCAACATAGATTGAATTTTGATGCTTATCTCCCTTGCTCTTATCATTAAGTTCACAAGGTGCAGTTAAATGTATTCTTGATGCAGTAAAGGATGATTGAGGGAAACAATCATCTTTGTCTGCACTGTTTGTTGTGTTAAGATCAGAATGCAGGAGTCCACTGTGTTTTGATAAGGATGTTGGTCTGTTGTCAGTATCCGGATCGTTGAAATGATGTAAATCTTTCAATTTTCCCAGGTTTTCTATCACAGTGCTAGACAGATCCAAGGGAGCTGACTCTGATAAAGACACCTTATAAAATACCTCCTGGTCTTCTACAATAAGATGCAGGATCTTGAGTTGTGATGCAGGATCTAGAGTTATCTCCCTTTCATTACACTACCTTTCTCTACTGTTACAGTTCCACAATTTATGGTTCTTACTTTTACAATTTGATTGACAATAAAGATAAGTAACATTAAGAGTTTTCAGGCTATAACTAATACTCAAACAATGCATGATTATCTTTGCCAATAATTTTGAGCAACCTTCCTGTTTGCTGAATAGAAAATTTCTATCAATTACCATTCTAATATTTCAGAGCATCCAAGTTGATTCAACCATTCTAACAAATACCTATCTCTCTTTGTCTGCCATTGTTTATGTATTCTACGACTGCCTCTTCCAGATCCACTCTGATTTCAGGTGCTGAGTTTATGATCCACGGCAAGTTCAGCTCCACTTTCCACTCATTCCATTTCCTTACCGCGACCTCGGTCCACTCCTTACTTAGTTTGTCCATGTGGAAATATTCCACTCTTTCCACCTCGGGTTCTGAATGTTCAAAACTATCTGTACAAATTAACTGCTTTAAAGTCTAATCAAATCAATCTCAAATGAAATAAATTTAGTTGAATTAATGGTCCTAATTCAAGCCAAGATGGTCAAGTTAATATTTCTCAAGTCCTAACAAGAGCAATTCTCATACTGCTAAACACACCCATCCAATATATTCAGTACTGCAGAAATAATCAAATAAAGAATTAATATTCAAATAAACTATATTCTTTGCTTAAAATAAAAGAAGCTCTGACAGTGATCTTTCGACACTTTCTTTAATATATCAGAGCATTAATACAATGCTAGTTTAGATTTTAGGTGGCCTTGTAAAATGTCAAATTAAAGAAAGAGATTTCATTCTAACAAAGTAGAATATCTAATTTCGAGAAGCAACATTATTACTTTTCAAAATATACTTGGCACCAATATATATACACCAGGTTTGATGATCCTAGCTCTTTATTAGTACTGTTTTTCCTTTAAGATTACCCATGAAAGTATGACCTTGACCTCTGACCTTGAGAAACAAAAAACTTATTTATCTCTCACCATGAGGTATACCAGGTTTGATTATCTATTGGTTCTCTTTTTATCTTTCCCTCTACAAGCTGATGAATGAACAGACAACACTTACATGCAGAAAAACTGCACCATACCATAATACAGCCAATTTACGAGGATTGAATATGTATCCTAAGTCTATTATCCTAGCCTTATTAGTACTGTTTCTATCTTCTTTTGTGATTACCAAATTACCCATGTGAGCTTGACCCATTACCTTGAAAACCAATAGGCTTCTTCCATTAACCATTGGGAAGACATGTATCAAGTTAGATAATCCTAGCCTCACAACCATGTAATTTTTACCTTGACCTTTGATCTCGAAAAACAATAGAGTTCTTTCTCTAATCATTGGAAATTTGTGCACCAAGACTGATGATCCTAGCCTCGTTTAAGTACTGGTTTTATCTCTGACTCATGATGCTGACAGATGGAGAGATGCCATACCATAATACGAATCGGTCTCATTAGAATGATAAGATTCAGAAAACCAATGAAATTTTTCAAGAAGTTAACATTAATTTCTGAAAAGAAAAACCCAAGATAATTTACCAGAAAACCTGCACCTTTCCACACAACAGAGGTCAAAGTTGACATCTGACTGTATCAGCTGATGTGAAGAAATCGGTGACAATGATGGAGAGTTTGACCAACTAAAATTCAGAGAAGTTTGCCTAAATAACATCTGTGTCATCATTTGTTAAATCATCAAAGTTCTCATAACACTTTTAGAATATTTTACATGTATTATTCTGTATAAGTGTTGAGTTCTAGTTTTGATGTTATTTATGCACAACAGGTCTTGGACTGAGCTTAAAGTGAAGACACTGACTTTATAGTAAATCTTATACTGTAAACATATTATATTTGGTTGTGTCTTCTATTCAGTGCCATTTCTGGAAAGCAGCTACTGCTAAATCAAGTACATTGCTAGCTACATGTCTTGTTTATATGTTTAGTTTTGAAAGCGCTAAATCAAATCTATCCTAAATTGTTGCAAATTCAATTTCCGCCAAATATTGCACACACTAATTAAAATACATTAACAGTATTCATGATTTGCATATTGGCTGGCAGATAAGATTAAAAGTGGTAAAGAATTTCTAAAGCTGGGGACATGTTAGGAAAACCTCAATGAAGTTTGAGGACACTATCTATGCGAAAATTATCACTTGCTCGTTTAAAGACCATCCTCATACACCCCAAACTAGACAGTTATTACAATTCAAACTGTGCTGTACATTTCATTTAACACACAATTTTCAGTGTGACACCCGACAAATGTACTACAATAATACATAAAGGAATATTGCCGAATGTAAATATGATTTCACATACTTTGTGAGTGATATAGGTTGAAGTTCCCCCACTATAAGGATCTCGGCTGACAGAACTGGGGGAAGCAGTAGGGTCTCCAAATACCAGTCTCTGGCTGTGGGACATGTTTCTGAAGAGAGAAAAAACCCTGAAGCTGTTTTATGGGACTAATCCTCCACTGGGAACATTCAAACTCCTCTTCCAATGACCTCGATGAATTGACCTTGACACTGGGTCATAACACACTGTATGGTCATATGCAATTTTTGTATCAAGTATTATGTTCTCTTCTTTAGAAAGCTTTGACCCACAAGAAGTGGGACAGATCCATATACCCCCCCACCCCTCCAAACTTTGAGGAGGTAGAAAGATAAATCTGTCAGTATTTTATGAATCCAGTAATTTCCTTGTACATCCAAGGCCTCCTTACAACAATATGATTACTGAGTCTGTCTATGTGGTATGTCACATAGCATTATACTTATCCCAACTTCAGACATAATAACTAAGTCTTCATCACGTGAGGTCATGAGTTGTTCTGCGTCAGGTGCCTGGATTTTAATATTAAGTATCCAACTCTCTAATCATTTTATATATCATGTAAACATCATAGCAAACATAATTATACCATGATAAACAACTATGGCCAACACAATGCAATTTTGTAAAAGGTATCTGAACCAAACTGATTGAATTGACTATTCAACTGATCTTTACGTATAATTGTATGAGGTTAATCACATTGTTGTATTAAATATTCATTAATTCAGTGATGCATAAATGTAATGAATATGTATCACTGTAAGCATGAACATTTTTACACGGGGGTAATTTTTGCGATTCATGCATATCAAACATTTTTTTGTGGAGATTAACTTTGCTGAAATAAACAATATGTAATAATGATATAGAAGAAATAAATGTTTTGTAAATTTTTCCTTATTGCTATTTCCACAAAGATTATCCACTTACAGACATTTCCACAATTACTATAATCATAAACATTACCTATTTCTATCCCCTGTAATCGGAGATTCGAGGGCATATAGTTTTTGCTCTGTTTGTCTGCAAAACTTAAACCTTGGCCATAACTTTTGAATGGATGATGAAAGGGCTTTCATATTTCAATATTGTGTATTTTTTGTGACAAGACCTTTCTTTTCATGCCAAATTTTTTGACCTCATGACCTTGGAGTTTGGGTGGCAGGGGACAGTTTCTTTGGTTCTGAAACATGAGGGTAGGGGGTATACATCAAAGTCAGATTATGACAGACTAACAAAAAATCATATTTCCCTTTTATGTCAATACTTGTATTTTTTATTGGTGTAGTTAATAAATTATGACCCTAAATTACATGTACTCTATAAATACTGGTGCTGGTGCACAAAACATGCTCTGAGCAGGTGCCCCTTTTATGCTTTGATTTTCTCTCATTTGGGCTAATCCGCACCACCCCCACACCATCACAGTACCAAAGATGGGGATTTAGACACTGTGCACAATCAAGAACCCTATCTGCCTTTCTTAAAAATCTATCTTTCATATGGGGCCATCCATCTTCCCTCTCAGCTACAGACCTTTTGCTGGACCATGCATGTTTTCACTGGAATTTCTTCAGCAACTGACCACATGTCTTGGTTTCGTATTTGCACCCATCTATATGCTAGGAATCATGGTGACACCTACATGTTGTATATCAACCTTTTTATCAAGCACTCAGCAACATTTGACATGCATCCTAAAATTATTGTATATATTTTTACACATGTAATATCACTTCAAATATGGGGTATTTTCATTATTTTAAAAAGTTGACCGGGCCTATAGTGCAAAACTGTCCCCTGCTACCTTTGGCCATAAAGGGGCACTAGTGTTTCACAAACACATCTTGTTTTTAAAGGTCTTCAGAAGGGTGAATTCAAATTCAAATTATTGACATTCAAATTATGGGACGATGCTGAAAAATACTAGATACATAGACAAATTCAAATACATAATACAAAATGTATGTATGTACACACCTAAACTTTCAATTCCTTGTCATTTTGACACATGATACATTAACACCTTTTCAGCTGAAAGGAGAGAGAGAGAGAGAGAGAGAGAGAGAGAGAGAGAGAGAGAGAGAGAGAGAGAGAGGGGGGGGGGGGGGGGAGAGAGAGAGAGAGAGAAGGAGAGAGAGTTCCATTTTAGCAGTAATATAACAACCTTCATAAGACTCTTTATTCACAACAAATGTCTCAGTAGAGTGCCTTCCAGAGATTTGGGAAGTCTCTCTTATCTTTGAGTCCACTTCATATTTTTCTAATATAGGCCTGTTGTCTTCTTCACCATTCCCTATTTTGATTTCCTCATCACAAGGAAAAACTGGTGACAAATTATTGAGAATGAATTATCATCAGTTGTTGAATATAAATAAAAACCTCTTAATGTATCTTAATGCAATGTACATGTATTTTTTCTAGCTCAAATGAAACATCAATGAATTCTATTGTAGATGTACCAGCCTAATTAAGTATAATTGAACCATTCAAAATTATTGACAGCTAAATGCAATCAATGCAGATAAAAGGCAAACCAATGATGCTATGTTTGTAGGATGTACCAATATTAGATGGAAATGGAGACAGCTGATCCAGATTCCAAATGCAGGAATCTGGATTTGGAAGTTCTTCAACTGTTACCATGGGAACTTCCTGAAAAACAACAGTAAATTGTGTTTACAGTCTTGAAATTCACTCTGACCACATTACTAAAATCCTTCTACTTCCTATTTATGTTTTAAAATTTAAAACTATGGTTTCTGTTGATAAATCTCCTTGCCATTGAAACATTTATATGATGTGCTCATTAACTCACCACACATGAGACTCTTCAGTCTAATTAAAATTAGTCCCTACATTTTATTATTTGTTATGCCTATGGCATAATAAATAATAAAGCGTAGGGGCTAATAACAAATAATAAAATGTAGGGGCTAATTTTAATTAGACTGGAGACTCTTGAATTCCACATCCAATGCATAAGAATTGAACAAACAAAAAAAACGTAAAGAGGTAATTTGGTAAAAAAAAAAAAAAAATGCTCTGCAGTATGTTCTTAGGTAGAACCAGTTTCATGTTTGATGTCTGTCAAGCAAAGGGTTCTTAAAATATTGGGCAGACAACACATGGTCTACTGATGACTAACAGGAACAAACGAATATAGCCTTTTCTTTCAAGGGGGCATAAAAATCTACATCCAAGCTCTAACTGTTTCAAAGTTCTATGGGGTGATAGACAAGACAGACGATGGACAAAGTGATCCCTAATACCGGTAGTCACTTTGCTTAGCAGGCAACACAAATATGACAATTATTATGCTTTTTGGATGACAAGAATCATGGAAAGCAACAAGTAAAAGTGTATGTCTGGGATAAAAACTTAATCACTTGCCCAACAACAGAAACAATCATAAGTTATACCATGAAAATGTCTTCTTGGAATAATTCCACTGGTGTGAAATGTTCCTCCGAGTTGTGCGGACTTCTTTCTGGCAAGGCATTACCATGTTCAAAAGGACCACACCTATCAAATTACAGTGAAACCTGTGTAATCCAACATCCACTGGGAGAAAAATCAAATTAGACAGAATGTCGTATAGCACAATGTAGAATTTGAAATACACAATACAAGTGGATTTCACAGGTGTCAGGTTATTTGCAATTTGTCACCTCAACACAAATTTGTGGAGAAGCTACATTGAATGTAAACCTATCTTAAATCAAACATACAAAGGTTTCAAAATGAATTTCAGCAAATCTTACAAAAGTTGGACAGATTTGAAAAGGTCCAATATAATACAGTAAAGCATGGGAACAACAAAACATTATATACTAAACATCTGTTTACAATGAAGATTTTCCCCCATTTCATTTGGTTTCTTGATTTTGGTCTAATTATATTTTACTGTATAACAACAGGAGGTGGGGTTAGGGCTGAGGGGAATTCCCTGACCTGTCCTCTTCCTCTTCCCGCTGTATGAAGGGGTCCTGTAAAAATAATGGCTGCAGACTCTGGACCGCTATCCTCAGTGGGGGAACTTGTGATGAGATGATGTCAAGATCAATTACAATCTCCTCAAAGAAATCATCTGAAAAAAGATGGTAATATTCACAGTTCAATCTTTGGTGTCAGCCTGGTGGCTCAATTAATAGTACATGGCATACAGAGGATTCCAAGTAATAGTTCAGACAACACTATTTCTGTCCTGTTACAATATGAACCCTTGTTGACAGTGTAGATTACCTGAGTAATTTTTTTGTATCATAAATGCTTCAGTGTAAGGTTCCTCGAACTCCTCCTCAATATTCATTGTGTTTGTCAAATCAAAGACCCCATATGGGTCCTCATCTAAATATCCCAGGTCCTCATCTTGTATGTCATCCTCTATCGATGAAACCTCATATAATGAGGCAGTGTTCACAGAGGGACCTTCTTTGCCATAGCTCTCAAGGCAGTGCTGTTTGAGTAGAGCTACATCACAGAACAACCTGTCAATCCATGGATCAGAGTCCCCCAATGATGGGATCAGGTCAACATTTGCTACAAAGCAGAATATTGATGTAATTTGTCAAATTAAATCTCCATTTTTGTATTGATTTTATACAAAACATTAAGATATTTTTCTTTTAGATTTAAATTTTTGTTATTAAAGGGATAAATATTTGTATTGTTTACAGTATCATTGAAACTAGCAAGGCAGTAGAAGTTCCCCCTATATACAGTCCAATACACCTCACCCTAAAGCCCCTCTGCCGAAAACAGATTTTAAAAGCAATCTGAAATGTCATAAGATGGCTGTACAGTCTTCATATTGATTCAGACTTGAGGGAATGCTTTAATCCCCTGATTTTAGCCTAATCAAAAATTTCAAATGAAACATTAAGATTAAAGCTAGGATACAGAAAATTTTGAATATGCATAAACAATAATTTTTAAGAGAGTTTAACAAATGACGGAAACTCAAAGGATGCAACCTAGTATCGTGAATTTAATGTTATGGTGAATGGAAATTTTGGCATACCAAAGTGACTCCTAACCAGACAGTGCAGAGATAGGCATACACAACTTTTTTTTAGGCAGACGACTTAATTAAATTTTTTTGGGGAAAATTACATGTAGGTCTGGGCTTTTGTGCTACTGTTGATATTATACCCCTGCCTATACTGTAAACCAACTTTTATTTGTGTGCGTGCAAGAAAATTTTGTGAGAACCTCATTATCGCAAATATTTCTCGTTGTGAACCAGTCCTTGAATGTCTGTCGTAAGCTTGAAAAAGGCTCAATGGCAAAAATTACTCCCTGCGAACCAGTTTACCACAGGTGAATCACGAAATAAAGTAGCAATGAATAAAAGTTGGTTTACAGTATACTGTCCACTGCATAATTAAACTGCTGCATAATGAACTTTGATGAGTACAGAATAACCCCATACTTCCATTGTTTTTATCATTATATAAACCTTAATACAAATTAAATGTATTAGCCCTTTTTGTAATTTAGCTTGATCTTTTTCAGAAAATGTACACATCTTTATTTAAGTTGAAATGCCAGCATTTTGAGTGAGAAGTAAAATATATCTAGTTAATTGCAAATAGAGCTTGGTCATTGTTATGTCATATAAACACATGATTCTTGTACTATTTTCATAATACTTTAGAATTCTTTATAAATTCTTAATAATTACAAAACAGAAAAAGCTTTTTCTATATCTAGATCTATATATAAATACATTTTGTAGTGAAATATTGATAAATACAAAAATGAAGCTATTTAAAAATGATTAGAGAAATGCTATTTTGTATAAAATAACATCTAGGGGGTAAAAAGCCAGACTTGACTGGAAACTCGTTGATGTTATTATTCACCTTCTTTCCATGGAGACCGGATCTTGTCCAGACTTTGATACAAATAAATGTCATCATGCATTTCTGGTGCAGACAGGCAGGCTTGGGCTATTATCTCTCTCCTTTTGAATTTTACCTTGAAATGATTAATTACAGAACTTCAATACCCTTTTTCTTTGTAAGGTAGAAATTGCTAATTCTGGATTTTCATTTCATCTCTTGTATTACCGAATCACACAGGTCTACTAATCTCAGAGAGAAATAAATTGATATTTTTTATGCTTCATCTGTCAAGAGATGCTTATCAAAGTAAACACATTTAATTATCAGTCTGTATGCGGATTCCAAATTAATTTGCTATCTCTGTTCGTGAGTGGTGATGTTGCAATATCACAAATTTTTAGATATGAGTTTCCAGTGAAACTGAAAGCAACGTTTTTCTTCCTAACATACCAGCGACAGGTAATCCAGTCCTAGATACTTCACCATGATATTCAGATTTTGTTAGCATTAACACTGTTGAAATGTCATCATACTAAGCCATTGTTCATTTTTCGAAATAATGGCATTTACATTGACGATCGGTTTTCCAGATGCAACATTTGGTCGTCTGCATTTTTACATCCGCCTATACATCATGTATGTCGAGCCCGATGCATTTCAATTGAAGTGAGTAGGCTAGTATGACGTCATAACTATCTTTGGGTCAAATGCTGTCTGACGTGTTACCGATTGTTAGGCCGTTCTTGACACACGGCTTTTGAATACAGATTACTCCCTTTACCTGATCAAATATAGGACTCGTGGCGGGTGTAACCGGTCGACAGGAGATGCTTACTCCACCTCTGGTAGCCTATATCCAGGGGTCCGTGTTTGCCCAACTCTTATTTTGTATTGCTTATAATAGCCAAGTTATAGGAGTTGTGAGATCGATCACTGTTCGTTATTTGCACCTTTCATCAATTACGTGTTATTTTTTGGAACGGATAAACTTTTAAAGACTTTTATTAAAGGTTGCAAATTTTGTCGTAGATCACGTAGGATGTACGACTGATTTTACGTGTGCAGAAGCCGCGTTTTACGAAAGGGTGGAAGTCCACTCATAAAAGTAGGGTTGAACTATGGCTGCAATTTTTTTCATATATTTTTGACACAAGAGAAAAAAATGGCAGCATGAACAGTAGAATACGCACGGAAGCCGATAGGTACAATGGTATAGAATTACTATTTATTTAACTGACTAATAACTGGCGGCCGTCACTTAATTTATCTGGTGGTCGCCACTTTTTATCTGACGGCCGCTATATTATAAACTGTCGCTACTTAATTTATATGGCAGCCGCCACTTAATTTACACATGGCGGCCAATTGCGAAAACAATTCAATTCAAAATGCTGAGTGATTATTTTGGAAAGATTTAGTACAGTACGCAAACACGCAGCATCGTTTTTCCAAGTGTATGGACAGTCGGAGGAGAAATTGTCTTCTACAATTGTTGACAACCACAAAAGGAACCTAAAAATGTATCTTTTGCCCAAACTCCATACTCCGTTCATCCTTCAATTTATCAGTTCATTCATTATTAGGCCTACATTTTTACCATTCATTACTACCACCAAAAGAGTGGGGTGGGGGCCAATCCCCCAATTAATCTTATTTCACATGTGAAAATAACTTAGTTTGCATGTGAAAAGAACAGAAATTGAACGTTGTCAAAAAATGGAGGGTCAGCCCCGTGGTTCTACTTTGGTACAATGTATATTAAGTAAACATGAAGATTTGCTCTTGCGCGAATCTGTTGACATTTGATATCGGAAACATTTATTTAACAGCACAATCGAAAAACAATAATTTAATGCTCTTAATTGTATATCACACACATATTACTAAGCATTGGGGAGGGGTTGCACCCCTTTAATTTTTTTTAAATTGAGTGGCGGCCACCTATCGGCTTCCGTAAAGAACGTATATGATGTTTTAACGTTTTTTGTATTCCACGATCAATTTGAATCAACATTCATCATGTTTAGTTTTAAAGAGTGGGGGTTCTTGATAAAAACTACGTGAATTTTAGTTTTTTGTCAGACCTTGAACTTTTGATCTTGCTCCTAAAGCCATGCCTATGATGGGATCGCCTCATAAAAGGGAGTGAAGGGTCAGGGAAAAGGGAGTGAAGGGTAAAGAAAAGAAAAAAATAACGAGAGAAAAGGGGGTAGGATCCCCCTCTGTCCACCCCTCCCTAATTATATAAACTATTGCAGACGTATTTATTTCCACGGAGTCATAATGGTATCTAATTTGAGAATCTCCTTATCAAATAGAAATATAAGTAATTTAGTGGTATCCTTATCAAATAGAAATATAAGTAATTTAGGAGTATCCTTGTCAAACAGAAATATAAGTAATTTAGGGATATCCTTGTCAAATGGAAATACATGTATAAATAATTTAGGAGTATCCTTATCAAATAGAAATATAAGTAATTTAGGGGTATCCTTATCAAATAGAAATATAAGTAATTTAGGGGTATCCTTATCAAATAGAAATATAAGTAATTTAGGGATATCCTTGCCAAATAGAAATAGAAGTAATTTAGGGGTATCCTTATCAAATAGAAATATAAGTAATTTAGGGATATCCTTGCCAAATAGAAATAGAAGTAATTTAGGGGTAGGTGAATTATCGATCGATTGCAACGTGTTGTAGCAAATTCGGCGTCTGAGCGAGTGATCACGTGCTACCATTGATTGATAACCCCCACAGACCTATCGCCAAAACAGGAGAAAACAGGACAGTTAATCATTGATTGCTGAAGTTGTTCAGATTCGTCATGACAGTCTCTGTCTCCTTGATTAAGGATGTATGATGCTGACAGAAATGTAATCAATTTTTTGGCAAAATTTACTTTCATAATCACGATCGGGCGGCACTAAATTTGGCCTTTTTGCACTGAAATTCGGGGTTGTTTTTTTGTTTGTTTTTTTTTGTTGCCATTATATTCGTTAGTGCTAATGAAACATAGAAAAATTTCCCTAACATTAAAGCAGGGTATTGGGATTTAACAGAGTTGATGATATATTGAATTTCCATAATATCTCTATAAATACTATCAATGACCTTTTTAATTTAAAAATAGAGAGTTGTAAAAGTGATTATAATTATATAGGGTGAACTTTAAGGTAAAACTTGTTAATGCTTGCTTAACACTGGTGGATCTAGGGGGGTTATGGGAGTTGCAACATGCCTCCCTTTTGGCCAAAAGTTTTAACGAAGTCTTTTTACCATGTTAGGGTTTTCGCCCCCCCCCCCTTTTTTTTTTCCTTTTTGGGAGGAAAAGATACAAACTTGGGTCGCAATCCCCCATCCCTTTGAATTTTTTTTTTATCTGACCCTATTTAATCATTTAATGTTTACAATCACAACTGTTTTGGTAATTCATTATTTATATATCCTCATTGAAGAACTCGTCCTTACGTCACAAAGAAGTCTGTTTTGTATGTACAGTTATTTGGAACATAGACATCTATATTAGTGAAAAAATGAAGATAACCAAATGACCAATCTCATAATTGCCATCAAGAACAGAATATCCTCTGGTAACACCAGAGGTGGTCCCTAGGAGGAGTAAGCGCCCCCTGTTGACCTATTACACCATAACGGAGTAATTCGTACGGTAGTCAAAATCAGTATGTAAAGAGCGGCCTAACAATTAGTATGAATCAGAGAGTATTCGACTACTGTTGCGTGTCGAATCAGTTTAGATACATAAACACCACGTGTTAGGGATATTGCTTCATGAATATGGAAAGTTGACGGTGGAGAAGCTGAAGTCAGTCGTAAGATTGAGTTGTTAATTTGCCGTCTATAACGTAATGAAAACATTGATGCCTCACATTAATCCCCTGATACACGTAACCTATGCCCTTAAGTCAACAGGCATGCATGCACGCGCGAAGGGTTTTACAGGCTAAAGAACACAATTTTTTATTTATACCCCCTGGTTATCACTGCAATACCTGTAGATGTTTATATTATAATATTTCTTATTTCCAGATTTGAGAGACATTTTTTGATATGTCGCATTCATTCAGTTGTCACATGAGTTATCTTATATGAACATTTCTTATTGATTTCATCATTTTCCAGCTTCTGGTGGGCATCTTCCCTAAGTCATGGGTTTGTGATCCACCATATTTCAGCATCTAAGCAAACAGATATGTTAACCTAATTTTATCTCAAAATTTCACGATAATTTCTCGTAATTTTGAAATAACTATCTCGTAATTTCGAGATGTATTTTTGTAATTTCGAGACAAATGTCCAATATAAATACAAATATCAACAGTCACTTTTACAAATTCTTTATTGTGCTGAGTTAACAAATTATATAATTTCTATATAAAACGAACTTTAGATTCATCGATTCTGAAGAGAACACACAGGTTACATCTATAAAGATGGCAAAGAATAGATTGGCTACAGCCGGATTTACTGATTTTAGGCGTACGGACTCCACTGCTACAGCCGGATTTACAGATTTTAGGCGAACGGACTCCAATGCTACAGTCGGATTTACTTATTTTAGGCGTACGGACTCCACTGCTACAGCCGGATTTACAGATTTTAGGCGTACGGACTCCAATGCTAGAGCCGGATTTACTTATTTTAGGCGAACGGACTACACTGCTACAGCCGGATTTACAGATTTTAGGCGTTCAGACTCCAATGCTACAGCCGGATTTACTGATTTTAGGCGAGCGGACTACACTGCAGGTCTATGGTGTTTATCTAGTTACTATATATAGTGATATTTCCTTTTGTAATCAGCATGCGTCAGGTCAGTCATCTTAAAGACCCCAAAAAAAAACCACACCGTACGGTTGCTCCACGGATGACTGAATGTGGGCGGAGCTTATCCATGGTCAATGTTATTTACCTGGAATTTACCTGGCCAAGAGATCGGTTGTTGTGAATATTTTTATGATATACACAGGAAATTTCTCAGGTTATTACAAATTATGCTTAGTGTCTTGATTTGTGCAACAACAAAAAATGATTAAAATTTCTACCTACATGCATACCGCATTTCTATTTCCCGTAAACCTTCAAACCTTCAAACTTGGTCATATTTATGTATTGCAAATGACAAGTTTAGTCCATTTCTAAACCTTTGCTTTTTAAAACTTCTAATTAAATTGTTATATATCGTATATAAATAATTTCCGAAATATAATATTACCCGGCGTTTCCAGGCACTTCCTGGTGTCCTGGGAGTTCGCGGTGTCGTGGGTGTAGTAGGTAAAATATCCATGTTTCGAGAGAATGAATAAATCCAAGTAGATCTGTGTACATGTACAACCAAATGAAGAATGGTCAAGATACCCCTCAATATGGGCCGTCTGTAGGGTTTCTGTAGCTGTAGTGTTTGCGTAATGGTATCCCAAACAGAAGCTGACACCAAGTCCCCCCCCCCTCTCTCTCTCTCTCTCTCTCTCTCTCTCTCTCTCTCTCTCTCTCTCTCTCTCTTTAAAGTTTCTGTGGACGTAGTGTTTGTGTAACGATGGCATCCCAAACAGAAGCTGACAAGAAGTCTACGCCCCCTCCTCTCTCTCTGTTTAGGGTTTCTGTGGACGTAGTGTTTGTGTAACGATGGTATCCCAAACAGAAGCTGACACATAGCTAGTCTACCCCCCCCCCCCTTCTCTCTCTCTCCCTTACTCTCAATCATTGACTAAATGAGTAATTATTGTCATACGTATGCAACACTATTGCCATGCCATATTATTTCATCTATATTATTGCTACAGTTTTACACATTTCTCTCTCTCTCTCTCTTTATAAACATAAAACCGTGATAAATTATAAATAGCTCAATAACTCTCTCTCTCTCTCTCTCTCTCTCTCTCTCTCTCTCTCTCTCTCTCTCTCTATCTATCTATCTATCTTTATAAATATAAAGCCGTGGTAAATTATAAATAGAAATATCTCAATAACTCTCTCTCTCTCTCTCTCTCTCTCTCTCTCTCTCTCTCTCTCTCTCTCTCTCTCTCTCTCCCTCAATATAAAGCCGTGATAAATTATAAATAGAAATATCTCAGTAACTCTTTCTCTCTCTAAATATAAAGCCGTGATAAATTATAAATAGAAATATCTCAATAACTTATTTATGCTTTTTTTTTTTTTTTTTTTTTTTTACTGTTGTTTGATTTCTGATTGTGTAATTTATGCTACACACACAAAAAAATTGATATGGATGAAAAGTGGAGGTTATGTACAACAATATTTTGAAATTGAAAACTATCAAATTACTTTATTTGGTTTAAAAAAATGCAGTTTTGATAGATAGCAATCTGAGAAGAATTTAAAATCCCTTCTGGACTCGAACCGCGCTCTACAATTCAGCAGTCGACGTGCTCACCAGAGATGGGCACGATTACTCAAAAATGTAATCGATTAATAATTGACTACTTGGAGGGGTTTTGTGAATAATCGATTACAGTAATTTTTCTTCTGTAATCGATTACGTAGGAGGATGTATCGATTAATAATCGATTACTTTAAGGTTGGTTAACATAATTCAACTATTTATACACTTAAGTGAACCTGTGTATATCCTTACGGCTATTAAATTGTGATGAACAGTCATCAACATTGATTCACTAACTTAAACATCCTTGCCAGGAACTTAAACTATATTTCCAACTTAACAAAATGACAATATTTTAGTGTAGAGTAATTGAATGTAATTGAAAAAGTAATTATAATTACACCACAAAATTTAGCTGTAATCGATTAGATTACGATTACAAGTAATGAAAATTCGATTACAGATTACTGTCGATTACTTGAAAAAAGTAATGATTACAATCGATTACGATTACTCGATTACAATTAATTACCCCATGCCTGGTGCTAACCTACTGAACTACTCAGCTAGCCGAGAGTACTCTACATCGTCATAATGGCTGACTTCCTTTTAAAACAAGGATGAAAATATAGATATCAGCAATATTTGTCTATTCATTTGAAAACTTGTCGGCTAGCTGAGTAAGTTAATTTCAGTAACACAACTTGTTACAATGGTTTGACACGTGCAGAAATAAAAAAATAAATAAAAAAACAACAACACTGAATGATAGTGGTCCATCAGTTTTGGATTTCTCAATACGTTCTCAAGCAAGTTGCCTTATCAAAAATCTTTAAGACTAGGTTAATGAATCAATTCATACAAAATTGATATTCCAACATTTTTGAGATGCCCAAAAGCTTTCAATTATAGGATTTTTAAGCTTTTACACGATTTTGAGAAGCATCTGATTTATCTTCCATATAATCAAAGACTAATTGACAGGAATGATAAAACACGTACTCTGTGTGAACCTATAAATATTGGAGATATGAAATTCATCACCTATCGGTTTGCGACTTTTTAAATTCTGAAGGAAAGAAGTTTGTAGGTTAATATTATATTGAAAATGCCTAGTTAATTTTCATGGTTCATTGAATAGTGAAGATACTGAAACTTGTCAAACTTTGTAAGCCCTTGATGTCAGTAACCAAGAAATAAGTTAATATCCATATACCTTCCATACTATATCTTATAACATATCTACAGGTAAGAAATCTCTTTGTTCACATGGTACCGATTTTATGTTTGTCATTTTATTCATTTATTACCCCAGTTGAGGTCCTTGTCTTACTAAAACTTGATGTCTCGAAATTTCTACACTCGTAATTTCGATATCTTTTTTCAACTTCGAAAACAGTGACTCATATTTCGGGATCTTAAATTGTAATTTCGAATAAAGATAACTCGAAATGTCGAGATTTTTCTCTCTCTCATGATGTCGAGGCCTTTTCTCGTAAATTTGAGATCTTTTCTCGTAATTTATTTTCTCGTAATCGTAATAACAAGGTAATTACAAGCCTTTTTTCAGGACACTAACCGGCTTTTGTAATAATATTTTATCTTCTTTCTTTCTTTCTTTTTTTTTTTTTTTTTTTGGTCTGTAATTTATAAAATAGCTGAAAACCGAAGTAGTGTAACGTGTAGCGGTCACCCAGCCAAGTGCTGATCACGCTCGCCGTTGCTTAACTTGCGTGATCGAGAGAGAGATTCTACCACATTGCTAGAAAAGGTAGCTCACTAACGAGGTAGTACAAGACCCCTCATACTGTTCTCTACACTAATAATAGTTAAAAAAAAAGATATTTGTCAAAATTTCGTTTGAAAACTCCTCCACAACAAAGCGTACAGTTCTTGACTACGAATAACTCCGTTTACCTGATCTTGAAGGATATAGGGCTTACGGCGGGTGTGACCGGTCAGCAGGGGACGTTTACTCCTCCTAGGCACCTGATCCCACCTATGGTGTGTCCATAGATCCGCGTATGCCCTACTCTTAATTTTGTATTCTCATATAAGAATTCTCTATAGGAAATATGAGATTGATCACTGTTCCTTACCTTCACTTTTCACACTCGTAGTCCCATCCAAAATTTAAATAAAATGTAATATACAATAGCAGATTTGGTGTGTGGGTTAAATTCATAGGTTGAGATGTTGGCTATGCTAATTAAAATAGATATGCCGATATGTCACATGATCTGATACACATGTTGAAAACTCTAAGGCTTATTCTCTCAGTCTGTGTATATAGTCTTAGGATGCTCGTGGCTGTACTAATCAACGAACCGAACGACGTTAAATCCGACCTTTATGGACTTCAACATTTGATTGTTTTAATTGTAGTTTTATAAAGCAATATGTCTAAATCGTACACCATAAAAACCCCAACAACAGCCATAAATCTGTACTTCAAACAAGGAGGAGGCGGAGGAGGAGTTGTAGGTGTGAGGAGCATTTTGGGTTAGTCAAATTTTAGACACTTATTTCAAAGTGATGTGCTAAAAGATACTAAAAAACTGACATTGAATGATTTGATTTCCTTCATGTGGTTTATAATTCCTAAATATAAAATGAAATGTAGAAATAAGAAAGTTTGTCGGAGAGAAAAATCAATAGAGGAGATTTCAGATGCAGCTTTGTTAATTCAAATACTCAGCAGTGGGAGCGACTTCTGACGACGTGTACGCTTAATCACAGTCCGTAATGTAATATGGCGTTACATAAGAAATGTGACATTATCTCAGAAAAAATTATACAATGTAAATAATTAAATACTAGAACACCACCCACACGGTTATTATAAAGATATTAGTAATCTCGATATTCGAAAGTTATTTGAAACAATAATAATTCAAAGGTAAGGTTTTATTTTACTTAAAGGCAAATAACTTTGTAACAGATAGAAGGACTGTTTAGGTGGGTACTATGCTCTCATGGTGTTGCTTTCATTGGAAAGCTATAGTGTCGGAGAGACAGCGACACCACAAGAGTACCCACCTAAACAGTCATTAATGGGTTATTATAAACACGGCATTACATGACAAATACATACACTATCATTTCTATATTGATAAAACTTATCTTTCTGCAATTAATGTAAAATTTATTTTCATGGCCAACAATGCAATTTTATTCATCATTCACAAAATGATATCATTCACAAAATGATATACAAAATAAATATATTTTTGCATTTTAATTTATTTCTATCATTTATCATTGATAACATAACTGTAACAAAAACTCATTGCTTCATAAGCATGCATTCTACATGTATTAGTTTATGTTATAAAGACATCAACAGGTTGAAGTTTGGTGTACATGTGCACTTTGACTCGGTACAATTAACATTGATTATTAAGAAGGTGCATTTTGATTACATGTACGTATTTGATTCATATTTTCTACATTTTCTAAAATTCTTTATGTAAATTTTGTTGCTTCTAACATTTCTTTTATCATCTTATCGTCTGCAAACAAAACAGCGCCCTCTGGCTAACTAGTACAAGTAGTTTTTATCAACGAAAGATAACTCTGTAAAGCAAAAGTTAGCCTGGTTCCCGAGGTCTTCCGATGTGCAAACACGGAAGGTCTCAGAAACTAGGCTAAGATGATATCATTTATAGAATAGACAACGTTATCCAATGAAATTCCTAGGATTTATCATATGATGCACTAATAAATTGAAAGCAGTAGTTTTGATGTTTAAGGTTAATCGATCCTCATGTGATGTCATAGGTTTTACAAAAATCTTTATCAAATTAAACTTTGCACATAATAGAAATATATCTTCAGAGAAATTTTATTCACTGCATAAAATAAAAAATTTGGTAAAATATTGATATTGAAAAAGTGTATATTTTCTATAGATAATCAATTCTTTATAATTAAAAAAATGTTGTCAAGGGCAATAACTCCTATGCTGGTATTTCTTCTACAGCATGTCTATTATGCATGATTTCCCTAATATCCACAAATAATTTATACATATTTATGAATTAACAGGTTTTTTTAAACTCTTGACATTTAAAATTTGTCATTTCAACAAGTTTTTATCTATTTTAATTATTCTGTACAACGAAAATGTGATTTTCTTATGTCAATATATACTTCCGTTTTTTTAATGTCTGACATCTTTAAAAATGTGGCAACATACACATTTTCTTTGGTTATTGTTTAAATTTAACTATATTGAATGGAAATTAATACAGTTTTTGCACTTTTAACCACTATCATTGATAAGTCACATGAGGATCAATCCACCTTAAACTTCTAGACCAAAATAATCCCCGTAAGTATCCTCTGAGTCACGTGATCAACAGAGTTACCACTAGTCTGCCTGTCTATGTCTATAAACGTTATTACAGATCCCCTGTCAGCCAACTACACATTAGAACTCATTAAATAACCCACGCTTTTGATTACAAACAAGATTGCTAATCTTTCTACATAATTATCATGCAACCACGTGAGTAGTTTTCTGTTTTTATTCGGACAAGGTTTATAATGAATCACTACAACATACCATTCCTGCTCTAACGGAATTTAAAAAATGGTGTCCTAATTTGCAGCATGTACACACTATATATGTACATGTATAGCAAGCCCCTTTACAATTTATTCGTAAAATAAGATATCTCTTTATATAAGAGAGATATATCTTTATATAAGAGAGATATCTCTTTACACTAGAGAGATATCTCTATTGGTTGTAGAGATATCTCTGTAAGTTAGAGAGATATCTTTTTACGCTAGGAAGATATCTCTCAAAGTATAAGAGATATATCTTTAATCGTTGAAAAAGAGATATCTCTCAAGGCGAAAGAGATATCTCTACAACCAATAAAGATATCTCTCTTTTCCCCATATTTTTTATTACTTTGAATACTTAAGGAATTCTCCCTAAACCGGAAGCCCGCCAAAGCAAATCTTAGCATGATGGCTGCAATATGGGGGAAGATTTTGCGTTTACTGCATGTGAAGTGTATACAGGTAACAAAAAACAAAGACAATAGATTGATAAATTATGTGAGCTAGACTGGATTTAACCTCTTAGAAACTTGATAATGTTACCCCAACCACCTCTTGAACATTCTCTCAGAGTAAAAGATATATCTCTTTAAGTGAAAGAGATATCTCTCTAATTGAAAAAAAAATCTCTCTTAGTGAAAGAGATATCTTTTAAAGTGAAAGAGATATCTCTCTAAGTAAAAGATATCTCTCTAGGTGAAAGAGATATCTCTCTAGGTGAAAGAGATATATCTCTAAGTGAAAGTGATATCTCTCTAAGTGAAAGAGATATCTGTTTAGGTGAAAGAGATATCTCTTTTTTAGAAAGATATTCTTAAAATTAAGAGATATCTCTCATTTTCTTTTTTGAATAGATAGTAAAAGGGCTTGCCATATATCTGTCTTTTTTCATTACAAAACTAATAAAGATGGACATAGGGTAGACTGAATTTCCTCTGATTATTTCATATTTTCCCATATTGATCGCTATTTCTATCATACTTCTACTCCTTTGATGTTTTGGACTTTTTAATATAACACTGGTGTAATAATTAATAATGATTAAGGTGTATAATATAGTAAGGGCATCGGATCATATGAGGCAGAGAAAATTATTTTTCTCATTTTTTCTTCTTCAAGGTGTCCTACAAATTTACTATTCATTGTTAAAATGCCCTACATTTCCTATACATTGTTACTTCTTTTTTTACAACTTATTCCCAGTTTTAAAATCTTTTATTGTTGTGACCTTCTACCGGAGGCAAAGTCAGTACTTTCATTCCCCCCCCCCCCCCCCCAAATTTACTATTCATTGTTAAAATGTCATATAAATTTTCTATACATTGTTACTTTTTTTTTTTTTTTTTTTTTTTTTTTTTTTTTTTACAACTTATTCCCAGTTTTAAAATCTATAATTGTTGTAATCTTCTACTGGAGGCAAAGTCAGTACTTTCATTTTTTTTTCAAATGAGGGATTAAATATTTTACTACGCTGTTCATTCCATTGAAAATATAGTCCCCTATAAATTAAGTTCCAAGACACCGTCTTGGTATTAAATGTTACAACTGTATGTTAAGAAAGAATATCAATATAGCTAAGCTATATTTGTATCAAAAGCGTCAGACAGCATTTGACTGAAGGACATATTGTATTGGCAAACTAGATCGTTATAACGACCATAGAATTTGTGAAATGCTGACTTTAAACGACTGTTGAAACCCCTGTACCATCATCTTGTTTGTCAGTAGTCTGCAACGATTTAAAAACTGATCAGTTGAGAAATATAAACACCATATGCAGGTGATAATGGAATATTGTTACATAAGTATGGAAAGTTGACAATGGAGAAACTGAAATCATTCCGTTTGTCAAAAAGTCGAGTTGTTAGTTTGCCGTTAATATCTATTTTCAATAAAATATCTAAGTATGAAGCATATGTGGAGGACTCTATGTAGTCTTTTATTTCGAGTTCACTGGAATATATCAAATCGACATGTGAATGAAAATGATTATTGTTGTTAATAGATAAAAGGTCGTCGATATATCTAAATGTCGAGTTGAAGGCCACAGCAAGATATTTCTTCTTATCATGTAGAAGCTTTTGAATAAATTCTACCTCACTAGAATATAAGCAGGTCAGCTAAGAAATGAGCACAATTCATGCCCATGGGAATTCCAACAGACGACCTGAAAGTATTCAGTGAAAACCTCCTACTGTTCATTAAACAAAATACCAAGTGCAATTAATGCGCTTGTTTAGTCTATCTGAATCATGTGTAATGGGGACATCACTTAAATAGTAACATGACGACTGAAGGTGCATCTGAGTCCAATGAAGTCTTACGATATTTTCTCCTGTGATATATGAAGTGAAGCGTTCTACTGATGATCTTGTACTCCTTCTCGACACGTGACTCTGACTTTGGTGTAAATGGTCATGATAGTGTCCATAACTTTGGAATTCAAGATATTTCCGATTAAAAAAACAAAAACCCACCAAAAACAGTTTCCATCAATTGAATACTTTATTTGTATTTTGAAAACTGTTAAATTCAATATTCAAAATTTGACAATAATCGTATAAAAAGGTATATTGCCGGTAGATATCAATTGAAACTTACACCACAGGGATATACATTTTAGATCAATTTAAGTCTTAAGCTGATAAGTGAAAATCAAACTACGGGCGTTTCTCTCGCTTAATCTCCCACGTCCTTTATGAAACGCATTTGCATGAATTTACAGCAGTTTTGATAAAAAGACCCCCAAAATAATCTTATAGCTGCGCCGAATTCCAGACTGCAATTAATTAATCAATCCAAAACTAACAGCACGTGTTGTCTACATGCTTTTGACACGTGATCACAAACTGTTTTAACGAGATTAGATCCGGAATCAGCATTTATGCATTTCGCAGATCTCAAATGCGCCCAGAGATGCCTATAATTAACATCAAGGTGATTGTTTTGCACCATGGCGATCGACAGGTGTAAATTACATCCAATCGTGTATAAATCTTAGTTGGTGCTTAAACATGTAATCCTTTTAATGGATATTGGCTCGTTTCAGATTGACAATGCCTCTTTTGACACTGTAATTGCGAAGCTCGGCGTTCTGTCCTTGGAATTGAATAGTTCGATACTGAGAAGTGACATATTTGACGGAATTTGAAAGACATTAGCTCTGCGGAAAAAATAAATATAGAAATGTATTCTATGATATTTACATTAGCCAATGGTTTTCATTGGTAAGTCTTTGATGTTTCGCTTTATAATTCTCGATATAAACTGTAACACACTAAAGAGACATTTCAACTAAACAGAGAAATGGCTACAGGTGATAGGGATAATTGTCTTATTTGTTTGTATTATTAGGATAAAAGAAACATTGGAGGCTCAGATGCGACTTCTACACAATCGATTACTTAAATCAAACACCCACCACACAAACAAAGTTGGCATTTACTTCCTATATGATATTTATAAAATGAATTTGAATTCGCAATACAAGGCACATTTGATAAACATAATAAGAAAAGTGAGCACGCTTTATTCACAAGAGATTTGGTACATATTCATCAATTCCATTTGCCTTGTTTTGTGTGTTTACTGTGGGAAGTACACTGAAAGCATGTCACTTTCAATCGATGCTAAACTTTTTCGTTCGATGCCTAGATATCTAATGAACTCTCAAGCTTGTTGTCAATTTTGAATCCCTTTTAGTTTCATTTTCCCCTTGGGAATTCAAATATGTAGAGAACATGATTGCTAAACTATCAGTAGTGGGTCTAACTGGGGATAACGAGGAATAATGCAAGCCCCGATTTAGTGGAAAGCATTTGACGAAGAATTAAAAAAAGGGGGCGAATGATAAGTTATTTTCTGTCGTTTGGGACTAGAGCCCTTTTTGGTAGGGAAAAAAAATTCCCTCTCAATGTTCTAGATACGTCCTTAAAAAGGGGCTGGTTCACGATTTTTTGAAAAAAATATTTTTCATTAAAAATATAACTCATTTGCCATTGACAGTCAAAATTTTATCCTATAAAAACTATATTTTAACCTCAACTCTGTGTTATGCAAACAAAGACTCGGGTATTTTTATGTAAACAAACAATATAAACCAGTAAAATATTGATTTTGTAATGTAAAGCATCTTAATTTTCCATAGTCACAAATTTCGATTTTTAGTTGACACATTTTATCTAAAGAATGCTTGAAATACGGATAGATATAATAAACTTAGATTGATATCCATTTCTTTTGAAAATTTCGTAAACAATAACATACCGCAATCTTTGTTTACAAAACAAATAATAAACTCTCTAAAATGAGCTTCTGTGATAATACATGTATATAACCTTAATTTTTTTGTGAAACCTTTTAAACACATTTGACAGTAGATTTTGATCATTAAGAGTGAAAAACAAAATTAATTTTGGGGGAAAATCATGAAACAGTCCCTTTAACTTTCATACAATATTTCACTCGTCTATATCATTTTTATACTTATATAGTTTTGAAATCTTTTTGTACCGTTGTTATATGAATTCAATGCCATTCTGTTATTACTTCTCATTGAGAGAGAGAGAGAGAGAGAGAGAGAGAGAGAGAGAGAGAGAGAGATTGTTAATCAATATGATAAAACTTCGTGTGACATAACAACGTGAAACTAACCAAATACGCTAAAATAAAGAACTTCGCGAGAACCGTGATAGGTTCGATGCAAGGTACACCATGTTCTTAGACAAATACGGAACGTAAATTATAACCCGGGACAAAAATTATAGGTATTTAGCGTTCCCACCGAACGTAAATCATGTGACACCGGAACGTAAATTATAGACCGGAACGAAAATCATACGCCGGAACGCTAAACTACAATTTGGGGTATGGAATTAACGGCAAAATTTTTAATACTGTTCACAAAATATTGAATTCAAGCAGATTTTCATGATAGTAATTCATTTTATGCTATATGTACATGTATTTATTTTGTCTATACATATGTTTTATGACAGTTGTTATCAATTAATCTTAGGTGAGAACCTCGTAAGTTGTGATCTTATAAACTTGTGTTCAAACCTGTTGTATATTATATATGCAGTAAAATATATTCAAATCAAACTACCCGCTACCCGTCATGCAACACCGGGTCCGAAGTTTTTTAGTCGTCTTGTGCTCTTTTAGCGAACACCACGACGAAGGTCTGTCACGTGCCAGAGAGACCGTGACGTCATTAAACAACAGGACAAGGGAAAATGGAGTAATTCATTCCATTTTTTATAGCCCTAGCGCCACTACCTGGGGCGAATGTTCAAATTGCTAGGAAATGGCAAAGCAATATTAATGTTTATGTGTCATTCTCAAGCATTTGCAAGAGTTGGCACGCCGGTAGCACGCATTATCAAAATGATAATATAAAAACAAAGCATAACTCATTCGCTTTATTCATAATAACAGCGACATATATACCATATAGACGTCTCTGGTAATGCATTGGCGACCTTTTGTTCGCATTCATATGGTAATGTCAAAGTGAAAGTCAAGCCTAGTGTTATCTCTACAAATATTTTACTATCACCACAAATGACTTACCATCAATAAGAAATGGCTTAATTGCGATTGCTTTCGAAAACTCAAAAGATTTAGAAACATGTTCCCAATATTCGCAGCAATCTACAACCGCGAATGCTCACGAACACCTGCGAACGACCACGAACACCTGCATGTCTGATGATCACCTTGTGAGGATGCAAATTGGTGGCAAATTTCATTCGTTAGGCCATTTGGTTCCATATTCGCCAGTGTGAGAGCAGCGTGACGTAAGATATTTTCAGATGTAATTATGGAGTTATAATTACACTTACTACTATGCAGTTGATATCAATATTACATATTTTGTCATTCAGTCGTCAGCTTCTCGGCAGTTTTTACTGAATCAGCGTTACCAAATGGCAACACTTCTGGTATTTTGGGATCGGATGAAAGCCATTGCATTTATTGCTTTAAGGACCAAGGTTAGCGCAAGATTGCTTTAATAAAGAATATAATAAGTATAAAAATAGTTTTGTATTATTAACTTACGGTCTTTTTTCTCCAAAGAATATTTGCGCACGTACCTCCATTTGTTAAAATTCTATGGACTTTATGTTTCCAATAGAGCGATGGATTTGGATTGACGGACAGTTATTATTTTGTTTGTTTCCCTCTTTTCGACCGACCCAGAAGAAATGTCGTCACTCAGTATTTTTTAGTGCACGTTCCATTACATTAAATAAACTTTTTAAGTAGGAAAACTCAAAACTATGTCAAAGTTCTTCCATCAATTTTCACCAGTCACTTTTTTTGAAAACATTCAGTTTACCGTACATACCTACCCAAAGGCCAACATGATTGCTTGCAAAGATTACACAAAAGCATCCCAGTCAAGGTCTTGCTTAAACATGGCTGCTTCAAACAGACTATGTATTTTAATCTCGGCTGTGATTCGGCTTGGCTGAACATTTGGACTGACGCCTTCACCGAATCACGGAGCAGTCCTTCATAATTCATGTCTGGAAATTTACTTTCAGCTTCAGCCAGTTCTAGCAATTAATGTGCACTTAGGTGACACTGCTGTTCGCTTCAAATAAGTGATTTGACTGTTAAACTAACTTTCTATATATATACACTGTTTAAGTAAGTCTCTATATGAATTATGAAGGGCTGCTCCGAGATTCGGTGAAGGCGTCAGTCCAAATATTCAGCCGAGCCGAATCTCAACCGAGATTATATGTATTTATGTCCAGGCGAGAATAGACCACTGATACAGAGACGTTCGAGATTATCTTACCATTGTACCGGAAGTTCCAATACACAATTTCCGAGTTGCACTTTGTTGACCTCTTACGCACGGTGAGGCGCAAAATAAGTTTTCGTATTCACGCGGTGGGTACAAATGCTTATCGCTGCGTTCATATATTGCGTAAAGGATGATTACCTGACGTCATGCAACCACCCGAGCTGCAGGGAAACACAAATTTAGTAAGTTTATGAGTATTTGATGATAATATAGCGCAAGCAAAAATCGATAATCACCATCTTTCTTTGATAAAAGTATCACTGATTGTGTAGAAGAGGAAATGAATAATAATTTCAGATTTAATTTAATAGCCCATTCAGGTAAATTATTATTGATATGGTCAGTTTAATGTATACCAACGGCTAACATACACAAAATTTACGCTTTCAGAACTTTAATCCTTAATTACATAGTCAGTCTACCCTATATGTATACCCAAGCATTCAACAGAATACGGAACGTACCTCTATCACAAAAGAGCTATGAGGTATCTCGGTAATTGCGCATTGTGGAGGTAGAAATTGTTACAGAAGCAAATGGTAGATGACTCGCTTCATGACTATACAGAAGGTCCCGGGTCGTGACGATAGATCTAAATCAGGAAGACCCGGGCCGCGACGATAGGTCTGAATCAGGAAAACCTGGGCCGTGACGATAGGTCTGAATCAGGAAGACCCGGGCCGCGACGATAGATCTGAATCAGGAAGACCCGGGCCGCGACGATAGGTCTGAATCAGGAAGACCCGCGCCGTGACGATAGGTCTGAATCAGGAAGACCCGCGCCGTGACGATAGGTCTGAATCAGGAAGACCCGGGCCGAGACGATAGGTCTGAATCAGACCCGGGCCGTGACGATAGATCTGAATCAGGAAGACCCGGGCCGTGATGATAGGTCTGAATCAGGAAGACCAGGGCCGTGACGATAGGTCTGAATCAGGAAGACCCGGGCCGTGACGTTAGGTCTGAATCAGGAAGACCCGGGCCGTGACAGGAAGACCCAGGCCGCGACGATAGGTCTGAATCAGAGTACGGTGATGAAGAATCCTTGCTGCTTAATGACTCTAATCAGTGTTTCACATACCCATGTTTAAATGACATGAGGGTAAAAGGCTGAAGAATGCCTACTGTTTTCACATACAGATGTAAAATATACATATTTGCTGACATTATTTCTAATTATGGAAATAAAAACATTTCATGATTTTTAACTCATCATATCTGTTTTGAAAAAAACTTTTTTATGGTGAAATCGAAGAACAAAAATTGTATTGGTAATCTGGAATCGAATCCAAATTTTAAAAAGCATCTTGTTTGCATCCAACTCTCGAATAACTGAAATAGAATTTAGCTCACAAGAATCTCAGCCATTGTTATATGACAAATAACCAAAAACTCTAAAATGTTCACGATAGATACATTGAGCAAGAAAATTCTATTATACAAGATTGTGGACTTCCGCCCCAATACGTCGTAAAGTGAAACGTTAGTTTCGATTAAAGTTACGAATAAAAAAGTTGTGTTTAAGTGTTCAAAAGGAGTGTATATTGGCCTTGTTTACATGTAAGTGGATACAGTCCAACGTCAGCATGCAATTCTGGAAACATGTTAATCGCCCATGCATTATCAAAGATATCTGCATTATTTCTGTTTTAAAAGGTTCACTTCCTAAATCTGCTTTCCAAAAGGTAATTTCCATGACCCCCTCCCCTATGTCATTGTGGCACTTCTCCTGAAACTGGTTGTCTCATTACAACCAACCAATCAAATGGTCATTTGTAAAGTAAGGCATGTTATATTACTTGGAGTCCAGTGGAATTCTTCGTACCTTTCTACTATTGGTTATGGGGGGGGGGGGGGGGAAATACCAAAATGGCAAGATTCATATTTTGCTTCAAATCATAATTCATCCATACAACTCACTGCAGATAAGTAGCTCTCTGGGAAAATATTGGGGGGATCGAGGTGATCCAAAAGTAGGTATCCCCAGTAGGCATCGAGGTGATTCCAAAAACCTGCTATTTACGGCGCAGAAAAATCTGCGAAAGGTTGGGGCTTTATCTTGCATTGCTGTGTCAAAAATAGAATATTTAAAAAATCCTTACCGTTTATAAGGGGTGGATCTGTTGCCCGACCATAATAGACTCAAGTCAAAATTTAAATTCATTATATCTTAAGATTTATCTTGCACAGATGTATTTTTTAAAAAAAATTGCTGGTTTATAGAAACAATTAAATGCAACGTTATACTAAAATCTTGTTTTGTTTATGAAAATCATATCAAAAGTTAGTTAGATTCGAAATTTAGACTGTTTATGGTCTTGAGTCCCGGTATGTCCCGGACGAAGAGTCACAGATCTGCAGCTGCCATACAACAATAAAATTACACACGTTAATGAGGTCAATACAGTTATCTAACTTCTCTCATTTTGGGTAATGGTATATTTATGGTCGGTGAAATTACGAAACATTCTACGCGTACATGTTATTCAATACTATACTCCATAAGAGATTTCGTAATTCTACCCGAACAACAAGATAGATCAGCAAAGGGTCATATCTAATAAGTGACTCTATATATAGCTTTTCTCAAATATTCCTAGAATTTATACAAATGTGGTTTTGTTTTGGTGATTATCGACCGCCTTTATTTGCCTTGGAGAGAGGCTGCTATTAAGTCACTGGACGGTGTGTCATTGACCAGGGGAAGAAGACGATCAGGGGGACATAAGCCTCTATCAGCAAAACTTCCGGTGAAACGAAAATCCAATCAATTACAACACACACCACAATAAATATCGAATTTATATTTCAAGTTCTAAAAAACACTATTTAAGTCCTGATACAAATTAGTTGTTGATATAACACAAAAATATTTTTTTTTTTGCAAAAACAATCGCTTTTGCACCAAGAGATTTTCATAAACCGTATTCAACGAAGATCTTGGACTTAATAATCAGTCCAATTCAACATATTTAACTATAACATAAACTCCAGATGTCTCTCGAACTCCTTGTTTGTTAACTAAAGCACTGGTGCCCAGACGTCCATCAGAACACGAACAACCGGACGTAACAGCGACGCATGCGCAAATTCAAATGATGTAACTTATAACATGGGCATAATCCTGAGAAGAGTCGTCAAACTACTGTTAAAAGAAACAAGTTATGTTTATGCTGATACCGCAAATGAATTCAACAAAATGCACACACATCTGCATAGAAATTACATACAACGATTGGAGTCTACATCACAACACACTTCCCCTTTAACTTTTCCTTTCTCTTCTGTGACTTTGTTTTCTTGGTTTCCAATTGGAGACTCATTGTCCGCCGTTTTTCCAGCTGCAGAAGCTCCTGAAACAGTTCTTTCACATTATAGTTTGTTTTTGCCGAAGTTTCCAGAAAGGCACAATTCCAACTTTTCGCCAACTCGGCGCCCTCGCTCTGACTAACGTCACGGCACTCTTCGTCACATTTATTGCCCACGAGCATAACAGGAATGTCCCGAAGGTCACCTTTGATTTGCACAATCTCACTGTATATAGGTTTTAGTTCTTCCAAGGACTGTCGGCTTATTATAGAGTACGTAAGAATGAAGGCGTGGCCTTTCGAGATTGAAAGTCTCTGCATGGCGGGAAACTGGTGACTTCCGGTTGTGTCCGTAATTTGTAGAGTACACACTTGTTTATTACAACTTATCACTTGTCGGTAGGTATCCTCAATGGTGGGAATGTAACTTTCTTTAAATGTTCCTTTCACAAATCTTAACACCAGGGAACTTTTGCCTACTCCGGCTGCGCCAAACACTACCACTCGGTAATCATTGCTTTGTTCTGGCATTACGCGCAGGCGTACAGAACGATCTTTTGGTGGTACCTGGCAAATAGACAGAATCTCCATGAAGTTAATATTTCCTTTAGTAAATCTTGTGTAACAATTTTTTTTTTTAAAAATGTACAACTTCGTCTTTTCCTCATGGCATGTTCATTTTATAATGAGCAGACGACCGCACGCTAGCTAGTGAATATCAAGAGACAAATTTTTTGGCGTTACGTCGATAAATAGTAATTCTCACCTTAGTTTTAACACCTACTGAACAACAAAGGCAACTGATTACTCTTCTGTATAAAGATCACCCCACACAGACTCCAAGTCTCGGGAGAATAATGGATTCTTTTAATTGATTAATGTCTGTATGAGAGTCGTTCACAACTTCAAGAAATGGCTAAATGTATTGAGCTATTAAATGTCAACGAGGGTGTTAGGTCTAGGATGGACAAGATCGTAATTGAACATGACTTGATATGGAAACTTGTACGCAGTTGTGACGTCATCAGCCAATCAATCGGGGTGTCTGCAATCTACAGATAGCCACGACAGGCGTATATTTACGATGTTTCTAGAACAGGGGGAATGACGACCGATATTAGATACGAAGTGTCGTCAAACTACACTAGGGTGGAATTCTCATTAAAATCGAACCCAGTCCCCAATTTTCCTATAAACAAAAGCTACCATGCAGTCCTTACCTGGAGCGATGTCCGAGAATTCACGTTGGCTGAGCCACGGATGGACATTCGAGTTCCACTGTTCATCATGATGACGGTATGAAATCCTCTCTAGTATTCTACAGGGCAGCTGATGTCTCCATTCGCCATTTTTTCATCACTGTTCGCCCGCTTCTTTGAGAAATCGATATATACTGCGCGCGGCCTTCAAATAAGCTGGCGTTGTTTGCTAAATTGAGACTGACAGCATCGATAGATTCAGAAAATCGATCGTCTGCTGGCACGGGGCACGCACCATTACCTATCGGTCCAAAACCACAGCCCTGGCAGAGTCCGCGCCTCTGTGGTAGAATGTTTTTTTTAGTCGCGCGCTGTGACGTATCAGCAGGCGGGCATGAGTGCTATTTTCTTGGGGGCTTGTTGAGTTTTGGTCATGGAGTGAACTGTGGTTATATATATATATATATATATATATATATATATATATATATATAATATTTGTGACAATCATCTGAGGCTGTGAAATAGATCCTAGCTTATTGATCCGAAAAACAAGATGTCCCATTTTGATGGATGAAAAAATTATACACTGATGTCCTCGATAGATTATAGTTGGAAGTTCTGACGAGTGTGGCCCCGTGACGCGGTGAAATGAGTAGAAGATTGCGCGATCGCCGTGGGCATACATTGAAACAATAGGAAATATGTACAGTTTCCCTTTCGTCACTAGAACATCATAGGAATTTGTCACATTTAGCAAAATTGGAGGGGAAACCCCTATACTTACTGGCTGCATCAGGAGTTAACGATGAATCCCAATATCCCCGAGTTCTGTACGACATTTTACTATGTAACTCACTCTTTTCCAAGTGATAACTATTTTCGAATATTTTTATTATTAAAAAAAAAAAAATTAAACTATATATGAATGAAAATAACTTTTTTCTTAATTTGCTATTCTAGTTCTTTGATGTATGTATTATATCATTAAGCCTTAATTTGATATATCTAACCTCGTCAATGATACGACAGTTTCAGACGATATAACTTCAGATTTAAGTGACACAATTCTTCCCGTGTAATAGTCTCTATTCACAGACGCAGTTTTTCGTGGTTGTATAAGACAATTAGAAGTCCTAAAATAATCGTGAAAATTGTCGAGGATACACGTGAACAATTCCTTACATAACGTCTGATTGGCCAATGTCAGACGCTGTCCGTGGCTACCATGGTTTCCAGTAATTGGGTGGACATACTGGTACAGAGATATGAGTGCTCCGCGCAGCAAGCGAGGGAGATATAGTACAGTTTTACACTGTGTATCTGTCTTTTTCAGTATTTCTGAATTTTCTTTATGTCGCTTTTCTCGGTTACGCTTAGTGTGTGGCTCAAATATGCCCTGCACCAATGAAATATTCCCTCGCACTGTCCCTAAAATGTACAAAAATGACTGAGGAGATGAGTTTTATTATATTTTATTTTGTCCACACTTATGTTTGTACAGGAATCACTTTAGTTAGTTTGGAAAACAAAACAAATGTTATAACATTAAATAATGTTAAAAATTTGTTCCAGTCTTAAAATATTGTTACTTTCAAAAAATTATGCAAATTTACCACTTAAAAGGGACTAGCTGCAATAATGTAGCCCTCTTTGATTTTTTTTTTTTTTTTTTTTTTTTTTTTTTTTTTTTTTTTAGGGAGAGCCTATCTCGAAAACGTCAGAATAAAAAAAATTGGATAGGGCTACATTATTGCAGCTAAAAAGGGACTGACTCACGATTTTACCCAAAATTTTGTTTTTCACTTTTAATGATCAAAATCTACTGTCTAATGTGTTTGAAAGATTTCACATGAAAATTAAGGTGATACATCATCACAGAATCTCATTTTAGAGAGTTTATTATTTGTTTTGTAAACAAAGATTGCGGTATGCTATTGTTTACGAAATTTTCAAAAGAAATGGATATCGATCTAAGTATTATTATATCTTTCACATTTCAAGCATTTTTGGGGCGAAATGTGTCATCTAAAAGTTAAAATTTGTTACTATGCAAAATTAAGATGCATTATATTGCAAAATCAATATTTCACTTGTTTGTTTGATTACATAAAAAGACTCGAGTCTTTGTTTACATAACACATATTTAAGGCTAAAATATTATTTTTATTCTTGCATTCAGAAGGTCAAAATTTTGACTGTCAACATTAAATGAGCTATATTTCTAATGTTTAACATCAAAAATGAAAAATATTTTTATCAAAAATCGTGAACCAGTCCCTTTGATTACTTAACTTTCATGCACTAGTCCTCCAGAATATGTACGTTGCATCATGTGCATGTTCTTTCTGTGTGGTATATACATAGCTGTATGGATATGTCTGTGTATGTATATGCATTTTGTTTTCCGTTCTTCCTTTTTCCTTTCTATTTTGTTATACTCTGGTTCCTGACTTTGTGTATTGTATATTGTAGTATTTGTATTTCTCTATATCTTTAGTTATACTCTGGATACTGACTTTGTGTATTGTATATTGTAGTATTTGTATTTCTCTATATCTTTTGTTATACTCTGGTTCCTGACTTTGTGTATTGTATATAGTATTTGTATTTCTCTATATCTTTTGTTATACTCTGGTTCCTGACTTTGTGTATTGTATATTGTAGTATTTGTATTTCTCTATATCTTTTGTTCTACTCTGGTTCCCGACTTTGTGTATTGTATACTGTAGTATGTGTATTTCTCTATATCTTTTGTTCTACTCTGGTTCCTGACTTTGTGTATTGTATACTGTAGTATTTGTATTTCTGTATATCTTTTGTTGTACTCTGTTTCCTGACTTTGTGTATTGTATATTGTAGTATTTGTATTTCTCTATACCCATTGTTCTACTCTGGATACTGACTTTGTGTATTGTATACTGTAGTATTTGTATTTCTTTTCTCTTTTGTTATACTCTGGTTCCTGACTTTGTGTATTGTATACTGTAGTATGTGTATTTCTCTATATCTTTTGTTATACTCTGGTCCCTGACTTTGTGTATTGTATACTGCAGTATTTGTATTTCTCTATGTCTTTTGTTCTACTCTGGATACTGACTTTGTGTATTGTATATAATATTTGTATTTCTCTATATCTTTTGTTCTACTCTGGTTCCTGACTTTGTGTATTGTATATTGTAGAATGTGCATTTCTCTATATCTTTTGTTTTACTCTGGATACTGACTTTGTGTATTGTATATTGCAGTATTTGTATTTCTCTATACCTTTTGTACATTGGTTTACGAGAACAAAATCATCTTCATCCTAACAACTATACGCTTTGACGTTTTGATAATTGAGATTTGTTGTAACCGCTTTTGTGATAACGACTTAGGCAATCACTGTGATAGCGATCATTATTTCAATGATATACTCGTATAGCTACATAGTGCGACATTGCTATTGTAATACAATGTCCCAGGGTGGAATGATGTCAGTGATGAAATTGTCACAGTAGAGATTAAGTCTCCATGTGAGTAAGAGACTGAGAGTCGACTGTAATCTACATCACTATCGCGATTAAGTCTCCATGTGAGTAAGAGGACTTGAATAAACATTTATAGATTTATATTTACGCATGGTGCATTGAATATATGGGAAGTAGATCTTAAAATAAACTTGTAACAGTTTTTGCAATAGCAGTTACATGATGCCGCAGTTAGAATAGAATAACGGCCGTTATTGTCATAATGACCACCATTATCATAATGACCACCATTGTCATTATGACCACCATTGTCATAATGACCACCATTGTCATTATGACCACCACTGTAATAATCAAAATAGTGAATGTTATTGCAATGTCATAATGATTGTAACAATCAAAGTTTGACATTTATGTGAAGATTTCTCCCTACATGTGAGCAAGCGTGCACATGCGTTACACTTTATACAAAAAGGTCGAATCACGACGCTTTATGTTGACGTAACGATTTTCCTTGTTCTTCCTAAAGCTATTTGCATATGATGTCGTTCGTCACATTGCCGGTGTATAATTGCTCTGGTGGTTACAAATAGTTCTATTTAATCCCCGCTGTCAGCCATGACGATCATTCCTACCCATGTAGAATCTCGATTTACATTTCTGCAAATTAAGTTTTCTTACATGATCGGCGGCTTTTCCCTATACATTGTAATACGTTTCACCGCCGTGCATGTGATGTAAAAGTTACCGGTCTTTTTGTCGGAGATTACTACGAATTAAAACATTAATTGAATAAACTACTTTTGCAATCAGAGACAAGAGGTTATATATTCCACTTCATTAAACAATTTCAGAACTTCGCTAGAATTTTCTGTTATTTTCGAAATGTTATTTCTTGTGGAATTTAAGAGGCATCAGAGAAAAGGTTGCATAAGGGCACCGCCTGCGTCACGGAGAAAAACCAATGCTATTACAATGCTTGTGCGGAAACCGTTACATGTAACCTAATAAAATATTGATGATATGAATCTCTGATATCGGTTTAAATGAGCTAACAATAGCACTGAGAAACTAATCAAAGTTTGGGGTGATATTTAGCAATCGCCCTGTCCGTCTGTATTTAAGAGTCTTTCTGAGTGAATTTAATGAAATTGCCCTGACTGTTGACGAAGAACCTGAGCTTTAGGTTTATGTAAGCTCTTCTGACAAAAATATTGCTTATCGTTTGTCGTCGTCAATTTTTCAATCTTGTCTTTACTTCTCCAGACTTACGAGGACAACTGCGTTCAAACTTTGTCTTAATTTATTCATGTGGTGAAGGGAAGATCGGCTAGTGTACAATCTGTCATAAATGTGCAATCATCATTAGGAGCCGGTATAATGTGAATTTTGTATGAACCATGATTCTCTGGGTCACAGTGGGACCACAAGAAGAGGGCGTGATCAGGTGAGCGATGTGGCCTAGAGCAGCATTACGAAGAAAGGCATACTGCTGGTTTAAACGATGTCTATTAAACTCCTGAAAATCGGTGTCCATGAAAATTTGATATTTAACACATATCATGAATTGTTTAATTATGTCCAGTGTGTTTTATTGATGAGTGGGAAAATGATCGGGTTACCCTACTGTATAAAACTGGTGACAATTATTTTAGTCCATAACTACCGTCCAGTGTGTGTTCTGCCTATTCCCAGCAAAATTATTAAAAAGCATGTTCATAATAATTTTCATAAATACTGTACCGCATGCGTTACAATCTTATCAATGAAAAACAGTCTGGTTTCAGATCCAAGCAATCATGCGAAACAGCACTTCATAGTATAATTGAAAAATGGTTACTAAACATTGACTGTGGAAAACTTACAGGTGTCTGATTATTTTGTAGATCTAAGTAAAGCTTTTGACACGGTAAATCATCAAGTATTACTTCTCAAGCTATTGTATATGTGAAAATTCATACAACTAGTTTAAATCTTACTTGACCAATAGATCACAATGTGTTAGGTGGAATGGAATTCAGTCAGACAAATTAGACATTACAATAGGAGTACCTCAAGGATTAATACTTAGTCCTTTGTTTTTTTTCATATTGTATGTAAATGATTATCCACATTGCTTAAAACACTCTGCAGCCCATATATATGCGGATGATACAACTCAAGATGTCTCGGATAAAAGTATAGATGCTATAGAAAACAAATTACATAGTGATCTTTAAAATACTTTGGAATAGATGGATAAAAACAAACTTATAATCAATCTCAAGAAATTACAGTTCGTGATAATTGGTACAGAGCAAAGATTAAGAAATTGTAGAAAACTTTCGATACAATTGGACAATATTGATATTGAAAATGTATCATGTGCAAAACTACTTGGTGTTTATATTGACAGATGTCCCACGTGGACTGAACATGTTGAAATTTTTATTTTAGAAAAACTTGTGAGTAAAATAGGAGTTTTGTCTAGATTACGTTCATTCTTGTCAACCGAATTATTGCGGAAAATTTTTAATGCAATTATTTTCCCTTGTTTTAATTACTGTTGTACAGTTTGGGGGCAATATGAAAAACAAGGATGGTCTTTACAAATTATGTAAACTTCAGTATGTTCATGAAATTAGCAGTAGACCTACCAGACTAAGTCAAAGTAATTCATTATATATCCACAAGAAAAAGACACAATATTTCAAAAGATCTTTTACAATTATATGTATATGCCAGAATTTTCAAATCCAACAATGGAAACAATCTTAGAATTCTTATTTCACCCTGAAAATTAAAAACATAGATTTGTTTTTGTTTTCCAGTTTTACGTATGTAGATAGTGTATGTATGTAAAATAATTTCATATACCAGTTTACATGGTATCTGTATAATAAAGCTGTCTTTATATATATGTTTTCAGGACCACAATGTGAATTAGTTCTGAAACTAATCGTGCTATCTTGTATAAATAAAGGACATTATTATTAATATTCCAATGTAATGTCCCAGTCCCTGGTATCTTTATTTCTGTATAAACAAGAAAAATCAGGCGAGCATTGTATCCCATAGTTCTTTATCTCTGTGTAAACAAATAAATCAGGCGAGCATTGTGACCCAAAGATTTTTATCTCTGTGTAAACAAGATAAATCAGTGACCCATAGGTCTTTATCTCTGTGTAAACAAGATAACTCAGGCGAGCATTGTGACCCATAAGTCTTTATCTCTGTTAGTTCGGCATTAGGTGTTACTTCCGCCAATCTGATTGAAATGTCGATACGTATCGACACCGGATATAGAGGATCTTTGTTTGATCAGAATGTTTTAGTGAATCTTCTCTGTCAAAAACTTTTATAGATCAAACAAACTTAGCTGACAGAAACTGCATACAGAATTGAGATTGATGCATAAAATCAAGGTCACCGTGGTATGCGACATACTGTCATAGGTTGTTTTTTTTTTAATAGCAGATGACCTACCAAATCATGAAATCCATGGCACCTACATTGTAAGTCAGCAGTTCTGGTGCTAGGGTGTTATTGTTCTGTTTGAGCTGTAGAAATCTTCTGGACAGCTAAACATCAAACAAACTGAATACACAGTAATGCTCTACCGAAATAGTGAATTTCATAGCCCCCAGACCCCAGTGTATGTACGTGTATCATGTGATGAATTACTATAAATCTTTAAGATTCTTCTTTTATCCAGAACACCTAGCACAGAGTGCAGAATAAGTTGGAAGCCTCACCAAAATTTTTGGATTCCATTGTTAAAGCCCCAAGAGATACAAATATGTAGTTCGTATATGGTGAAAAGACATTAAATCTTAATATATTGTGTTCTTTTGTCCCTGAACATAAAGCAAACATGCTTTTAAGTACGTAGTATTTAAGCCCTTGTAAACAACGATAAGGTGGAATATACGAACCCCAATACATGTGTATCATGTCCCTCTCTTGTTCCTGTCCTTCTCATTTCTGATGTTGGTCACAACTTTGTAATAAACAAAAAGAAGCTAGAAATATTTCTTAGGCAGTCATTAGAAGCTCATACAAAAGACTAATTAAAAACAGACGATGTGTCTTGACCTTAAACCAGTCAATTACCCAAGGTTAAAGTTACTAATTAAAGAAGTCAAAATTCATTCATATAAATGGTTGTTGAATGTTGCTGGTTTTTAGTTTTTCAGTCTCTCTCTCTCTCTCTCTCTCTCTCTCTCTCTCTCTCTCTCTCTCTCTATATATATATATATATATATATAAGAAGCTCATACTTTGCCTTAACATTGCTAATGAGCAGACAATTTCCTGTTTCTCCCTCTGTAGCCCTGTAAGTATCGGCTCTTCATCGTCTTCTATCTTTGTCTGAAGTCAGGAAAATAAACACTCGTTCATTTATAATGATATTGTACAGCAGGTCCAGTATAATTCTGATTACTGCTCTTCTATGTGTATCAGTGCATCGTAATAATAAGAGGGTCGACACAATGCCATACATCTAAGGCCAATCAATATTTTACCATAATTTTCAGAAACAAATGATTAGGATATCTTGATTTTTGGTCCAAGGACATTTGGACTTGTGCATTAGAAAATAATTGTTCAGAAGACATTTATGGTGACCATTTCTAGGATCCCGAATCAATGGTATCTAAAAGACCAGCACATTCTATTTATTCCGACCGATGTGAAATAATCGCGTGTCAAAAATATTCGTGTTTACGTCTTCAGTGCGAAGCAAATCAGCACAATGAATACCGAGATTGAACTCACTCTTGGTTCAGCTACCTGGTTTTTGTTTTGCCCTGTCCTTTTTAGATAAAACTGAACTCGGCTTGGTTTTATGGTCCCTGAGCCTGAAATGTTAGAGTGAAATTATCATGTGTTTTTATTTTACTATTTCTCATTGTTACATCGTACCCGAAGCTTTCACTTCTCATGGCAGCCGGTGGAGCAGACAGAGTGCGAGGCTTTTAGGTTATATCTACTCTACACACAGTGTTCTAGAATGTACTGAGAAACCATTCACATATTCCTCACGGAAGTTGGAGTGGGCGATCACTCATCAATAATTAAAGTCCAGCTGTTTATTTCTTCTCTTCAACAATACCAAAGCACCTTGGACAGGATCATAAAATGTCTGACCAAATACGGAGCACGATATCCCGGGGAAAGCGAGCACGGAACCCGGGCTTTGATTTTATTCTTTCATTCAAATGAAACGCACAAATCACTTTTTTAAAACTGCGTGGGGCAGTACTAATTCAATCAAGACTTAATTGATTTCATGTTTCGTAGATATTTTGGTGACTGTGATGAAGTGAACGGTCTCGACCAATAGAATCCCGCGGGGCCAACATTGGAGGAAAAGCCTAGATTGATGACTCCGAGAAACTCCCCCGCTAAATATTGGATAAATGTCAGAGAGCTATCGACAGATCCATCGTTAATGTGTTATCGCGCAGATCTAAAATAATCATCGCTTTTAATTTGAATTTAGAAATTGATTGATCACAGTTATGGAATGTATAACGGAACACTGCACGACTTTGCGTGATTTAAAAAAAAATCAATTAAGCAATTTGAAGTCTCTTTAAATGGATCAATGACATATATTTACATTTGGCCAGTTGCACTATTCAGTGACGCGTAAGACTTAGTAATGTATACTGTTTTCAATGTTCCTCCCTGTGGGATTTAAATAGACTATATAAACACCTGATCTCGTTAAAACTCCGAACGAGAAAACGCGTGGTCATAGCAATGAATAAACAAGATGGCGGTCTGGTGAAAGTTCTACCTAAACTTAAGCCACAGACGGGTGGGGTAATCATTAGTTCGACGCTAAGCAGAAATGACAGGTACTCTTGTTCATTAATTAATTATGACGTAATTCAGTAATCCTGGACGTGTACCCGAAGAATAAAGACACGCACGCTGTTGTTTACATTCTGAATTGGGGGCCAGCTTAATAAAGTCATATCGATTGGTGTATCGCTAGTCCATGTTGCGGGGTGAAACAGAATTATAGATATAGGTTCATTACTCTCCTACTGGGCTGAACTTAAGATGCATGCAATCATTGTAGGTAAATTTGATTTCTGTGTACGCGTTGGCATATATGTGTGGAGTTGTTCCTTCGCTGCCCGATACCTGGCAGATATTTAAGTGGGAGTGAAAGTCTTGAATTCATTGCTTGTGGGTCCAGTGAAATGAGACCCATTCAGGGTCAATCAAGATTTACAGGCTTTTCTCCAAAATATAAGCAAATATAAGTGTTAAACTGTTAAATTATCAGAACTTCTTAAAACGAAATAGAGAGAGAGCTTGCGTATATGAAGTTGTCCCTGTACGAGAACGTGCCATTAAATGTTTGTTACATTTTCATAAGATAGATTTTGTCATTAAATGTTTTTCACTTTGCATTTTGAAACAAGATTTTATCGACTACGTTAGTAGTCACGTGGGTCACGGTTATCTCTGCATACTTTCTAAATTTATCTTCTACTTCCTAAAATGATCAGTAGGAAAATCTTCTGTAGGAAAATCTTCCATCAGGGGAACACGGCACGTCTCGATCAAGTGAAACAGGTAGATTATATTGAAACAGGTAGATTATACTGAAACAGGTAGATTATATTGAAACAGGTAGATTATACTGAAACAGGTAGATTTTAGTGAAACAGGTTGATTATACTGCAACAGGTAGATTATACTGAAACAGGTAGATTATATTGAAACAGGTAGATTATACTGAAACAGGTAGATTATACTGAAACAGGTAGATTATATTGAAACAGGTAGATTATACTGAAACAGGTAGATTTTAGTGAAACAGGTAGATTATAGTGAAACAGGTAGATTATATTGAAACAGGTAGATTATACTGAAACAGGTAGATTATATTGAAACAGGTAGATTATAATGAAACAGGTAGATTTTAGTGGAACAGGTAGATTAGAGTGAAACAGGTAGATTATAATGAAACAGGTAGATTATATTGAAACAGGTAGATTTTAGTGAAACAGGTAGATTATATTGAAACAGGTAGATTATACTGAAACAGGTAGATTATATTGAAACAGGTAGATTATAATAAAACAGGTAGATTTTAGTGGAACAGGTAGATTAGAGTGAAACAGGTAGATTATAATGAAACAGGTAGATTATATTGAAACAGGTAGATTTTAGTGAAACAGGTAGATTATACTGAAACAGGTAGATTTTAGTGAAACAGGTAGATTATAATGAAACAGGTAGATTATATTGAAACAGGTAGATTATAATGAAACAGGTAGATTATACTGAAACAGGTAGATTATACTGAAACAGGTAGATTATACAGGTAAATTATAATGAAACAGGTAGATTTTAGTGGAACAGGTAGATTATAGTGAAACATGGAGATCATAGTGAAACAGGTAGATTTGAGTGAAACAGGTAGATTATATTGAAACAGGTAGATTAGCACCTGTTTCCTAACAATATAACGTGTTTTATTTCATGTAGCCGATACACACACAAGTACATTAGCTGTCAAGAGAGTTATCTATCTATGATGTTTTTGATCTATCTCTATAGAAATGTATATAGTATAATAAAATGCGGTGTCTTGCAAATTCATTCTGCGTTCAAACCAGAAGGAGTTTGCCTGACTCTGTGTTTAAATCAAGAGGAGTTTGTCTGATTGTCAGTTCAAATCACGAGGATTTTGTTTGATTATCCACTTGTCAAAAGGTTACCTCGAGATAATAGCATACAAGTTAGAAAAACGAAATTGCATGAAATTTTCAAAGTTAAAGGGTCATGACTCTGCTTAAATAAATGCAAGTCAATTGGAATCAATTATAAATTCTTTCCACAACTCATCCATATACGACTTCTCATCAAAAATCATCTCATTATCTGCACAAGCACATCGAACAATGTAAGGGAAAGCTGTGAAGAGCTCTTCTGTGTAGAAGGTACATTTAGTGGGACTTTGAATGCTTAAGTGGGATAGAGTGGACCTACTGTCAGTGAGGAAGACGATAAAATGCATTAAAAGCGGTTTCTGTTTAAATATGTAAATGTAGAAAATACAAAATACTATCGAAAGAAATGTTTTATCAAAGTGGAAACATAAAAGACACTGTTATATTTGCAGTAACATCCTAGAATGATATAGGTAACTTAATTCCATGTGTAAAATATTACTCCCCGAGCACGTATTATTTACTTAGTTTGTGTATCAGTCGAATTCGGGTGATGAAACTACATAGGAGAAACTTACTGAGCACATTCACTTATTTATCCCACTCCCGCATGTGCACAAATTAAATTGTTTGGCGGCTTACTATGTACAAGATTTTTCTAAAGGGAAATAACTCGGACGTATCTCGAAACTTGCGATGATATGAAAGATTTGAAGATCAAAGCCATATCTCCTGAAGGTATAGGTCAACTGGAACAAAACGTACACTTGATCCGTTTCAAACTCAATCAAAATACTGCCACACCCTAAACAGCCACTCAATAACTGCAAGAACAGCAAACAACCACTCAATAACTGCAAACATATTTAACAACCGCTCATTAACTGCAAGCATAGCAAACAATCGCTCAATAACTGCAAACATAACAAACGACCGCTCAAAAACTGCAAGCATATCAAGCAGTCGCTCAATAACTGCAAGCATAGTCAAATAAGCCCGGAAGTCGTCGAATATTTCAAACCCGATTTAATTGAACATTATAATAGGGGTGTGCCGGTGTAGAGGCAAATTTTGACTCCCATACAATAATGACCGGGGGTCATTATTCGACGTCGAAAAATGGCCCCCTAGTCGTATAGAAAAATTGGATAATTTTGTAGAAAGAAGACTCAGGGGTCATTATTTTGCGTGTCATACCTGAAAAATAATGACCCCCGTAGAAAAATGACCCCCTCCCTTTCTTAGCAGATTGATTTATTTTAAAGGAGTTGATACGGGTTTTCAGGTCATTATTTACCCAGAGCTATCGTTCCTGCTGCTCCTCTTATTCCATGTGTAAATTTTTTTTTCACGGTTAATAAAATAAAAGTAAGAACTAGTTCATTAAATTTGAGGAAAACCCACTGTAGGTTCCATGACCAATTACAACTGGAAAAAACCCGCATATCCAGGGAATTTTCAAAAAGGGGTTCTACCATAAATTTTAGTTTTCAAAAGGGGAGTTCCATTCTGAAATTGTGTTATTTTTACCTCATTAAGCAACATTTTGTAACGATAGGCAGAGGTACAATCTATAAAATCTCCACACCTCCCTCTGAATCTACCAATGTATTTATGCTATCTAATTACATGTATAGATCTTGTGTAATCAAACACACACATAAAAAAGAGCTGCTTCTAAATACAATACTTCTTGTGTCACAGAGAAGCGCGAAATCGTCTTAAAACTGATGAATTGACATCCTTTTTTTTGCAACTGAAGTCAATAGCTTATTACATTTACGCATCATTATCGTTTTTCAAGAATTTTGAAAAATGAGTAAGTGTTGATAGAGGTATTAGTGAGTATGCGAACGATAACTTTGGGTAGACTGTAGCATTTCACTGGATAATTTATGCCTATCAGGGGTGTAGGACAAGGGGACGGGGGCACGTGCCCCCTTACTTTTGGAAGATGGGGGGGGGGGGTAGGCACAAGTGGGTTTGTGCCCCCTCACTTTTTTAACACAAAATTAACATAGATTGATCAGATGAGAATATACCACGGTTAAAAAAAATACTCAATTCTAATATGCAGGTTCTCAGCACTCAAAGTATTATTTCTTGCATGTACTTAACCTATTCTCTCCGTACTACATTTTTTTTTGACCGAGTTACGTTTTAAACCGTCATAAAATTGTTAGCTACAAGAAAAATGTTCTCACGGTGAAAATAGTTATATCTCACTTATATTAGAAGGGAATCCCCCCATTGCAATGTTCAAAAGTGCAGTATGTCGTACACAGTACAGGGGAGTAGGGGAAGGTACAGCCGGGGAACATGCCCCCACACTTTTCAAAGGGGGAAGAAGTATGGTTATGCCCCCCCCCCTCCTTAAGTAAGGCTTTTTTACAATCTGATTATAGAATAAGATCCCCGATCCGCTCCTTTGTTTTCATATTGTCTCTACAACATAAAAACAAAGGAGCAGATGGAGGATCTCATTTTTATCAGATTGGGATTGTTAGTTAGTACCCACAAATAAAACAATTTTGAGTCATTACAGTCGGAAGACCCTCCAGAGGCCATGAATCTTGAATTCTTCAAAATTTTCTTCGGGAGACATGAAAATACATGAAACTTGATAAATGAAGTTAGTAGGAAATGGCATAAAAGCAAAATATATAAAGTGTTGGGGGGAAAAGTGGCAAGGGAAGCGTAAAGTCCCCCCCCCCCTTTTGCTCATAGACACATACATGTGTATAAGGTGGAACGTGATAGAGGCCTTTGAGGAAGTTAAATTATAAAACAAATATGTAGACGGGTTTCTTCATGAAATTACGTTCAAAATATGATTTAAAAATGTTCCCATCAATATTTATCATAACCGACCCATACAATGATCCACGAAGCAAATATGTCAAATCAATAAATGTTTTATCGTTGAGCATGTCATTATGAAGTGCGATTGCTCTGCAGACAAATTCCCTATCATGAGTGTGAAGTGCATCGTAGAATATACCATCAGAGCAATTGCACTTCATTCTTCATTTCTTATATGATAGACATTTTGCTTTTCGATTCATATCATAGTACTATATCACAGCATATGATTCAATATCATAATATGATTAAATGGAATAGCATCATATGTATCAATTTAACATCAAAATATATGTTTACAATGTGATATGATACGATATTGTACGATACAAAATCATATGATAACCTACTATTCTGTATATTATATATTTATTACAAATAACATTACATAATTTCATGACATAATGGTATCATAAGATGTGCCATATATCCACAATCACATCAGCCAAGCAAGTGTGAATGAGATAGGATCAGTAGATCTTCCATATGTATAAACCACTAAGAATAGTCTCGGAGAAAATCCAAAACAGGCTACATGTAGCTCTATGCTATGCATGTATATTCATAACAACATTAACAATTCAAGTCTGATGAGAAATGTTCTTGACGAGTATTTGTCTGCATTCTTATGCAAAGTCTTGACGAGTATTTGTCTGCATTCTTAAGCAAAGTCTGACATTTGATATCGTACTCCATATTCTTTGTAAACATTTATAGCTATATTGACTATATGCAATTCTGAATGGGTTAGCATAACACTCTAACCTTAATAACACACGGGGACAAGCATTTCACAATTATGGTAGTAGCTACTCTGTGTATATCAAATCAATTACGCACTCTGTTTGCATGTTATGGTCCTTAGTGTAGAATAAACTAATGCATGTTTACAAATGTAACTATAGAGCCCCCTTCCACGCCTGAACCCATATTCCCTTTATGACAAGACGATTGCATGTATCTCGATATAACTATGCATGTATTTACTCGTAATAACGAATATAACTCGTTGTGACTAGACACTTATTTGGTACTAGTCACTATTTTGTTAAAACAAGTAAATTCTTATTTTTGAAACAAAATTACAATTCCTAATATGTTTTAATCTGGTTACGTTTCATATGAATGATAGATTTAGATGTACTTATAATATGACAATGTTGGACTGCCTCCCTTAGGCATTACCAGAGAAATAATCCTTAATAAAATTTACAAGGGGGTCATTATTCTACGGGGATCATTTTTCTAAACGTGAAATGGAAAATGACATTTTTTCAACGGGCAAAAGCGGTCATTATTCTACGTCGAATAATGACCAGGGGTCATTTTTCGACGTCTAAAAATGACCCTCGGTCATTATTCTATGGGAGTCAAAATTTGCCTCTACACCGGTACAGTTTGTATATGTCACGATATATTGCGATACATTGTGGCTATATCACATTATGTATTACGATATATTATTTCAATATAAAGTTCAAATTCAATCAATTCCTCTTACCATTAATCAGCTTAAAATGCAATAGTTCTTTATATTTCGTACTGACTTATATAAAAAAAAAATTGATGCCTCCTTAACTTCTAGCTAATACTGGCCCTAGGTTTCGCTTTTAATTATTAAATTATGTCGTATAGAAACCTTGATCTTCCTTACGAAAATTTGTTTTCTTCTCATTTGTAGTTATCTGAAAGTCAAAAACCACTACGATGGCCACTGGCAAAACTCGTCAGATCTCAGTAACCCGTGCCAAGAAACTTCCGCCAATCCGTGAAGAGACATTCTCTAGCAGAGGAGGAAGTGCCCGAATATCCGTCAGACCGGAAGCCAAATACGACTTGATCAGAACGTCCAAAGATCCTTCCAAAGTGCGACCAACAGTTCATGCGCGCCCTCTGCCGGCGGAGAGAGCAAGATCTCCTAAATACGAGTCCCCTCACACCCAGACACCGGCGCGCCGCAGTTTGTACGCGGCGCCTTTGACACCTGTAGATACAACAAACACTCTAGTGGACGGTCTAGTGGCGGACTACCTTCACTACGCCAAATACGGCCATATCATACCGCTCTATGAAGGATCTAGTAACCTCACATGTTCTTGTTGTACAGAGAGAAACCGCGAAAATGTACGAACATTACTCGGATTTCCTTCCGCCGAAAAAAGTAAACCCGGACATCGCCCCACAAATGACACTAGATACAGCGGGTCATTGTACAATGACCCAAACAATGGCAACCCTGTTGCGAGTTACAGTGGCTCCCTCTCGGACCGGCCTGTTGGCAATGAACGTCAGCGGATAATGGACCGTTCGTGGTTGAACTACCAACCTCTTCCTTACGCCTCAAATTATCTGAACCCGGAGTTTAACCGTCCTGCTGTTGTTTATAACTACAACGTGAATCGGAGAAGTGACCATGAGGAACAGGTCAAGGTTGATGTTGTGTCAGCCAACAAACAATACGAACTCTCCATGGCAAAACTGGAGAAATTCGGCTTTTAACGTACGTCTGCAATACCTTTCATCACCTACGGGTAGAAAAAATGTCCCTCAAATTCCTCATTATTTTGCCATAAATCTTTGTGAAACGTGTAAAATCCAAGCTTTGATGCCAACAAAGTACTTAAGAAGAGAATAGGGGGTGATGCTTGGCTCTCGTTAATTTCTAATCATTAGCTAACGACAGTTAACAACAGACAACTGAGAATAATTCTTCTTTATCAAGCTGTTATATTAGTAGTCTAATTCAAGCTTCCATATATATCTGCTGATTTCTCAATATTGACACTATAGACAGACACCGGAAGAATTGTGATCATTGTATCATTATGCATAATGATATATCTGCCGATTTCTCAATACTGACACTATAGACATCGGAAGAATTGTGATCATTGTATCATTATGCATAATACTAGTTAGATGCACGTACATTTATTTATTCGTGTCTTTGGAATACGAAATTGAAACAGTTGAGCATCAGTGCAGTAATGAAAATGTGACTGTTGGGCGTCAATGTAGTAATGAGAATGTGAATATTGGGTGGCAATGTAGTAATGAGAATATGATTGTTGAGCGTCAATGTAGTTGTGAGAATGTGAATGATGAGTGGCAATATACATGTAGTAATGAGAATGTTGAGCGGCAATATAGTAATGAGAATGTGAATGTTGAGTGCCAATGTTGTTGTGAGAATGTAAATGTTGGGCGTCAATGTAGTAGTGAGAATATGAATTTTGAACATCAATGTAGAAGTCTGCTATTTGTAGGCATATGAATATATTCTATATAATAAAACTGAAATCTTGACCCCCGCCCATCGTGGAAGAGATTGGGGCTTAATCAGTTTCGAAGCAGAGATGAGCACATCACTCTCGCAGGCGCTTCCTTTTTTAACCAGCATCTTGTCAGACAGGCGCTTCCAGTTTTAACCAGCATCTTGTCACGCAGGCGCTTCCAGTTTTAACCTGCATTTTGTCACACAGCTGCTTGCAGTTGTTACACACAGGCGCTTCCATTTTTAACCTGCACCTTGTTACAATTTTCACGACTGCTTTGTTCTCGTTTTGTGGTTAAAGATCGGCAAATTTAAAATAATAATAATAACATAACAATCGAGCCCCCCCCCCCCCCCCCCTACTTCTAATTTCATATGCATGTACGTTGGTTCTTATTATATGTCTGCTTAAACTATACAGGTGCATGACATAACAAAAAAATCACTTAACCCACGATACTAGATACCATCAATGTCCATCACGAAATAAAATCCAAAATGGCCGCCCCTTTCTCAAATTAAAATTGTTTCTTCATATTTATAAAACACTTTCGTAATGGAAACAGATTTTGCCTGATGTGAAGCGACATTTTGGAAAGTACTATTGTAACCCAGAAGATAGACAATATTTGCCCCCTAATTTTAGTTTATTTTGAAACGACTACTCGCATGTTATTCATAGCCAGACACAATTCTCAGACACGGAGTACGACCTTTAAAGTCACGTGTGCTTCTGACGAGATTACACTGTCATGGTCGATGTAGAAATTTTGTGTTTTTGTTTGTCTGTTTTCCATCGATAAATAAAAGATAATTATTACTTCGCTTTTATTAATTATATGGAGCACAAGTTCAGTTCATTTCCCAGACATTAAAATTTAAGGTACGTAAGTTAAACATAAAACTATACAAAGAAGAAGGGGAATATCTCCAAATCTTGTTGAAACTGTCAGATTTGCTGGTTTTGAAAACTAATACAGTTAACCTGATCTGCTTTTCATACCAAAATATGACGTCAAAAAATCGCCTATCGGTTAATTCAAAATTTTGGTTTGAATTTGAACAAATTATAAATCTAAAAAAAAATATTTTATTTCAAAGTTTATCTTGTTGGTTTACTATACTTACAGTAAGAAAACTGAAAAAATGAAATAAATCGCCAAAATTAAATTGTATAATTTGTGATCATTGATTGTTTAACGTCCCTCTGAGAATATTTAACTCATATGGAGACATCACCATTGTTGTTGAAGGGCTGCGATGTTTCAATAACTAACACAACCAATGAGATGTATATATCATATCAATCAGAGAAAATAATAAAGTTTGAAATTTTAGGTACAATTTGGGCAGTTATTGGACCTTAAGCCCCATGCTCTTTACTAAACCCCCGAGATAAAAGGAGACATTAAGGATCGAGTGCGGATTTACTCTGTATTTAGAAGTCCAGCATAGACTTGTACTGTTATCTCAAAGTCCAGCACAGGCTAATATTGTTTATCTCAAAGTCCAGCACAGATTTATACTGCTATCTCAAGTCCAGCACATTTGTACTGTTATCTCAAAGTCCAGCACAGACTTAAGCTGTTATTTCAAAGTCCAGCACAGTCTTATACTATTATCTCAAAGTCCAGCACAAACTTATAATGTTATCTCAAAGTCCAGCACAAACTTATAATGTTATCTCAAAGTCCAGCACAAACTTATAATGTTACATATATGTATCTCAAAGTCCAGCACAAACTTACAATGTTATCTCAAAGTCAGCACAAACTTATACAGTACTATTATCTCAAAGTCCAGCACAGATTTGAACTGTTATCTCAAAGTTGTCTCAGAATCCAGCACATAATTTTTACTGTTACAAAAAAAATGTATTTCAAACTCCTAGCTCAGTACACACCGTAATTTTATCTTTATTTGAAAATTTTTTGAATTTATTAATGATATTGACAACGATTTATACATGCAATAACAATACTGAAAACCTATACAAATACAGAATGCATTTTATTATATACATGGCGATGCCTGAAAAATTTGGGGGGAAATTCTGCTATTTAAAATCATACAAATCTGATTTGATGGCAATATGTAACTTCCTACTCTGCGTGTCTAGGGCTCCTAAGATCGGATATATTCCCAGAATATGCATATTGAAATTACATCCTGTAATTTGATTAAAGAATTTGGAAAGGTACATGATAAATGCAACATATTTTATACTGGTATGAAATGTATATTCCCCGTGATGACAAAAGGGAATCGTACCACATCGGGGTCTCACGTGATACCCATAAGGGGATTGACAACTTTAATCTGTTACTGTGACTCTGCAAAATCTCAAAAAAGAAGGGGAAAATGTTGTGTGTTTTACTTTTATTGTTCCGTGAACTGAGACAATTGAGGATCTTGCCATTTCATTATTTTTGTATCTATGGGTCTTAAAAGGCTGCGTAGAAAATGATAGGTTGTTCACTCTGATCTTTGTACTGATGTTCAATAAAAGTTACTACATCTCTCCACGCGACATTGAAACTTGGGAAACTTGCTGAAATTATTCCAAATATTCATGACAATCTGACAGGCAAATTAGACTGATCGGTGATTTCTAGTTCACTACATGCAGCTCGTCTTGGCTACATCTGCTTACACAAGAGTTAATGTACTGAATTTTGAAATTATATTTTTGCATATCATCAAAGTTTCGCATTTCGAAATACATGACTATGTTTCATAAGATAGACATCCGATCATTTGCGTGTATAGACGGAGATTTTTTGAATTTTCTCTTGACTGATATGTCACATTAAATATCTTTAGTGCTCCTGTCAAAGAAATATTGCTTTGCTGTTTTCCGCCACACTCAACAATTTTTCAGTTATCTGGTGGCGCCCAGTTTTTATTGGTGGAAGAGAGAACCAATGTACCTGGGAAGAGACCACCGACCTTCCGAAAGTAAACTGGGAAACTTTCTCGCTTACTGGCGCGAGCGGGATTCGAACCCGCGCCGACCAGAGGTGAGAGGCCGTGTGATTTTGAGCGCCATGCTCAAACCACTCGGCCACCAGTGGCGGATTTAGAGGGGGCGCAGCCGGCGCCAACCCCCCCCCCCCTAAAATTTTCAAATTTAAGGTAAATCGCGGTATCTTGTTTCGGAAAATGTACTAAACGATAAAAGAAGCAATAATTTCTACCACTCCCGGAGAAATAAATGACAAAATCTTTTGCTTTCTTGAATTACTTTATTAGGAGAACTTTTTAAAAATTTTCCAAAAAACCCTTAAAATGTGGGTCATTTTATTAATTTCACCTTATTAAAATGATAGAAAATAGTACAAATGACTAAATAGGAGAAATATTTCAAGCCCCATAAAATCTGTAAAATCCAGGAGCTTCCGGGGGCTTCGTCCCCCTGGACCCCCACCAGGGCTTCGTCCTGGACCCACTGCCTCATAAAGTGACCCCCCCCCCCCCGTAACCGCAATTCCTGGATCCGCCCCTGGCCACGGAGGCCCCATCAAAGAAATATTTCACTCCATTGTTCTTCAATAGTATTTTTTTTTTATTTATCTATAGGTATAACAACAGACATTCAATCAGGATTTTTCATATTTCATTGAAAATAAGGTGGGTATGTGTAATACACACGTTTAAGATATGTTTTAAAACATGTGCCTGAACGTTAGGAAAAAGGAGCATGCAAGATATAAGGTTCTGTAAGGCATCTAAATATATTTTTATTTACTGGGTGAAATGTACATGCGACATTCTGTATTTGTAATTTCTGAATTTTGTAATTTCTTAAATTCGTAATTTTCATTGTAATTTAAGATTTTTTATTGGGATTTCCAATTTCTGAGCTAGAAGCTATAACTACGCTTTGATACAATTAATAAATGATTACTTACAGGGCCGTAAATTACATGGAGGCGGAGGAGGCAGCTGCCTCCTCCAACTTTTGAGCCAAAAAAAAATTAAAATTTAAAGTTCATTAGAATTTATGTTGTTTCCAATAACTAAGAACATGATACCTCCCTTAAAAAGCATTCCAAATCTTTCTTTTAGAATGAGTTAGTCAAGTAACATCTTAGAAGGCCCTAGAATCAAGGATTTTGCACGAAACGTGTTCAGTGTGCACAAAATGTGCTCAGCGTCTGGGGGCCTGGGCGGCCCCCAGACCCCCGCCTAATTTCCTGCCTCCTCTAAATTGAAGGTTAATTTACGGCCCTGACTTATATGCTAAATATCACCCGATATATAAATATATATTATTACTACAGTAACTTGATCCGAAGAGTCGGATCACGTCGAGTTGACAGGCGCGGATCATCAGATCACACGAGACGCGTAGCGTCGAGTTTGATCTGATGATCCGCGCCTGTCAACGAGACGTGATCCAACTCTTCGGATCAAGTTACTGTAGTAATGATAAATTTATTATATACCCCCTTCTGCATTTTAAATCCACATTTATAAGATGATAAATGTAATCCAAATTATCAAAAACAGACATACCATGAAATTATGTTTTGTGTACGTAGTTTTGTTTTGTGACGCGGTCAATATTTTCCACAAATAACGTTGCGTTGATGTATTGTGACGTCATTGTGACGGCATCAGTTTCAGAGGATACTGATACGGAATCAGAAAACCACAGTGTGGTGATCCGAAAAACCGGATCACACGCTGTGAAATCCACAGTATTAACGAACGATATATTAATGGGTATATAATAAAACTAAAGATCACCTGATGTAACTAAAGATCACCTGATGTAACTAAAAATCATCTGATGTAACTAAAAATCATCTGATATAACTAAAGATCACCTGATGTAACTAAAGATCACCTGATATAACTAAAGATCACCTGATGTAACTAAAGATCACCTGATGTAACTAAAAATCATCTGATGTAACTAAAAATCACCTGATGTAACTAAAAATCATCTGATGTAACTAAAGATCACCTGATATAACTAAATATCACCTGATATAGGCCTAACTAAAGATCACCTGATGTAACTTAAGATCATCTGTATTACACAGCAATACATATACACGTATTACACAGCAATACATACACACGCGTTACACAGCAATACATACACACGTATTACACAGCAATACATACATACGTATTACACAGCAATACATACATACGTAATACACAGCAATACATACACACGTATTGCACAGCAATACATACATACGTGTTACACAGCAATACATACATACGTATTACACAGCAATACATACATACGTATTACACAGCAATACATACATACGTATTAAACAGCAATACATACATACATATTACACAGCAATACGTACATACGTATTACACAACAATACATACATACGTATTAAACAGCAATACATACATACATATTACACAGCAATACATACATACGTATTACACAGCAATACATACATACGTAATACACAGCAATACATACATACGTGTTACACAGCAATACATACACACGTATTACACAGCAATACATACATACGTGTTACACAGCAATACATACATACGTATTACACAGCAATACATACACACGTAATACACAGCAATACATACATACGTAATACACAGCAATACATACATACGTATTACACAGCAATACATACACACGTAATACACAGCAATACATACACACGTATTACACAGCAATACATACACACGTATTACACAGCAATATACAGACGCGTTGAATGTTAGATGCATATTTTAGTATAATACGAAATTGAGTGTACGCACTATAAGAATATTCTATTTCTATGGTCAGTAGCTTTTCGAAGAAAAATATATAGACTCTAAAGTTTTTTTCCTGTTAGTTTAAAGGTAGATGGCCTTGTCCAACAATACTTTTTAAAGTTATGTACTACGCCAATAACTATACTGTGGGTACTCTAAATTAAAGTGATATTTCTCTTCGAGTTTGTTAAGAGCACATACCTTACAAATAAGTAGTGCACATTGTAACGGCCTTGTTCCACGGTCAATCTGTGTGAAGTTACGAATTCTTCTACTGGAATACTGTAGATCGAATGCACCGACAATTTATTTGTAAACAATCTAGCTAAAACACAGATCTACATCATAAATAAATTTTTATATAGGCCCGTACTATAGTCAGATTGATTTGTAAACAAGAGGCCCACAGGCCTTATCAGTCACCCGAGTATTAGTTAAAAGTATCACTAGTCCACAGGCCTTATCAGTCACCCGAGTATTAGTTAAAAGTACCACTAGCTCCATGGGCAATGAAATCTATACTGATTTTCCTGTTCCGCATATCTAAGCTAAATTCTGATATTCAGTAACATTATGTACAATAAGATGCGTTCTTAAAACAAATACCCAAACTGATGACTATTTTACACCCGCCCTAGAGTCAAAATCCTGGGGTTGAGAAATTCACAATTTTGATACATCCCAGGCCCGTAGGCAGGATTTTTCAAGGGGGGGGGGGTTGTTACATACACTCGCAACGCGAGTCTATCACCTCGCACCGCGAGGTGCCAATACGGTAGGGGGTCTGGGGTATTTGGTGCAAAATCCTGCAATCTAGCAATTTCCTGGCACTTAATTTGAATTTTGGAATCATGCCTTTTTTACTATGAATTTTCATGATTTTCATAAAAAATCCCGACTTTACTAGTCACAATTCAAACAAAATGCCGACTTTAATAGTGCTTAGTAGTTTTCAAGGGGGGGGGGGGGGGTCGTACGAACCCCACGAACCCCCCCCCCCCCCTGGCTACGGGTGTGCATCCTTTTCTACTTTTTATACGCCCGACATTAGTTATGCCGCTGTCCGTGTGTACGTCCGGGTGGCTGGCTGTCCATCTGTCCATCCGAGGTAATGTTTTCCGGACTTTTTTCCGTAAAGGATGCATGTACAACTTTGAAATTTGGTCACAATATCTCCCTCGAGAATTGTAAGAGTGAGTTTGCATTTCAGCTGGATTGGTCCATCCATGACTTAATTTTCAGCTAAAAATTGGTCAAACAGTTTTCCAGGCTCATTTTCATTACGGATACAGATATTGCCCTGATATTTAGTCATTGGCTTCCTCTCGGAGGAATTCAAGGTCAGTTTGTATTTCAAATGGATTGGTCCATCCTTGACCTACTTTTTGGAAAAATAGGTCAAACAGTTTTCTGGGCTTTTATTCATTACGGATGTAGATATTGCCCTGATATTTAGTCAAAGGCTTCCTCTCAGAGGAATATAAGTTCAGTTAACATTTCAGCTGGATTGCTCCATCCTTGACCTACTTTTTGGAAAAAATAGGTCAAACAGTTTTCTGGGCTTTTTTTCATTACGGATGCAGATATTGCCCTGATATTTAGTCAAAAGCTTCCTCTCGGAGGAAGACAATTCAGCTGGATTGGCGCATTATGACTTACAACTACTTTAGGGGTAGAAGTAGGTCAAACAGTTTTCCAGATTTTTTTCTGGTATGGTCACAGGTATTGCTCTGAAATTTAATCATAACTTTCCTTTCAGAGAAATACATAATCATTTCACATTTCAACTTAATTGGTGCACCATGACCTACTTTAAGGCTAAAGGTAGATCAAATGGTTTCCTGGACTTTTTATCGTCATAGATAGATATTGCACCGACATTTTGTTTCAACCTCCCTCTCAGAGAAATACATAATCAGTTCACATGTCAGATGAATTGGTGCACCATGACCCACTTTAATGCTTTTCTATTCAGAATGTGTGTGTTGTATCAATTCAGAGTGCACAATATGCTTCCAGGTTGAATTTCACTGTCCCACGGGCGTATATTGTACCGTTTGCGGTGCTCTTGTTCTAAATATGCATTCAGTTTTTATATTATCGGCAAAATTAAAGAAGAATCTTTCAAATGATAACTATGACCATTTTGGTCCCACCCTGGTACTAAATCCCTACCCTTAATATCATACAATTTTGGTAAAGGGCTACCTTCTCCTTTTAAATATCCATTTAGTTTCAATTTAGTATCGCTAGCATTAAAGATGTTATCTAAATGTTTTACACATAAATACTACACACCAAGTTTGGCCCCGCCCTGGAGTCAGAACCTCTACCCTGGGGATCATGAAGTGTACAATTTTGGTAGAGGCCTCCCTGTTTTTCATAGAAATGCATTTACTTTTTCTTACAGATTTGTAGTTTTATAATAGATTTAAAAAAAAAAAAAGAATTGGTCAATTTTTGCAATTTGATTTGCCCCGCCCCTATGACTTTGTGGGTGCAGGAGTTCTGAAATTTACAATCCAAATCCCCCTTGTCCCAAAAATGCTTTATAAATGCTAAATTTGAAGAGAATTGGAAGGGTAGTTACTCAAGAAGAAATTGAAAATACATTGTTAAGGCACCGCGGACGACGACGGACGAGACCAATAGCAATAGTTTTCCTCAGTGAATGATATGACCCATCGTCGCACGCCACGGCTCCCTTTTCGAAAAGGGAGAGGAGCGTACTTTTCAGCCGTGGCTTGCAACGATGCATACGACCTAATAAAACATTTAGAAAACGTTTTCGAGGAAAGAGTTTTCATCTTGAATAAATAAATACATGTATATACCAGTCTTTGTTTTACTACTGCAAAAAGTTTAATATTTTGTTACACCATGACCCTGGATTGTTGAACATGAACACCAGGGGTGAATACGAAAGTCGAGTAGTGTCGAGGAAATTCTACTCTCTTGTAATTTTGATGATTATCTCGTCATTACTAAAAAGAATCACAATTATGAGATAATTATCTCGTTTATACAGGAAAGATGTCGCTAATACGTGATAATATCGATATATTAAAAAAAAAATTTGGCTTCATTTTTGCTTTGACGTTTGTTCTTAGAAAATAGATATTTGTTATGATGTTTTTATCTTGAGACAAAATTATTGGTAGAGTGTTTTTGCGTACATAATCGATATGCAGATAATTTCCTTCGCACTCAGTCTAATTCATTATTAACGATAATTAACTTTTCTGGGAATCGTCCCGGCATGGTTTGGATCTTATAAAACACCTGCGCACTACTGGGTGAAAGAGTACCAATTCATTTCCTACAGAACTCAAGACAAACTTTTGGTCCTCAAATTATTTCACTACATTGTATATTGATTTGAGACTAATATAATCCTTCATTAGTACGAGTGTGGGATAGGGAAATTCCACCGAGGGGACAAGATTCGCAGTCTATGACGTGGCTTGTCCCCGAGGTGGAATTTCCCAAACCCACACGAGTAAATAATGAAGGATTATTTTTCTCACATTTTATCTGTAGTTTTGTACATTAATCCAAGAGCTTTGAGAAGATTTGAAATTAAGATCCTCATTTGAACTTCAATGAAAAAACTAATTAGACAGGCAGAAAGAGCATAAAAACTAATTAGACAGGCAAAAAGAGCATACCCGAAAATGGTTTACACTAGTGTAAACAACAAAACTCAAGGTTGTTCATCAGAAAGCAATATCAAATTAAAATTTGAAGAAAACAATACAAAATGTTTCACTTTGAACACCTTGTAACGTGAATCATAGAGAAAAATATGACGTCACAATCAATGACGTCGCAGCAGTATCTCATATATCATGGCTTTCTGTATCGTCGCAAACCACGGTTTTTATTCCACACACGCTCCCTCATAATGGAGAGAATCGATGAGAAGCACCCGTGGGTAACCGACGATGGGCTTTCTCACTTTCACATTATCACCAGTGTGAGATCGACTTTACCCATGTGAGGCTAACAGAATCCTTCATTAGTACGAATGTGGGATAGGGAAATTCCACCGAGGGGACAAGATTCGCAGTCTAGGACGAGGCTTTACCGAGTCCTACACATCGAATCTTGTTCCAGAGGTGGAATTTCCTTATCCCACACGTGTAAATAATGAAGGATTATTTTTTTCACATTTTACCTACAGTTTGTATCTTAATAGGAGAGTCTGGGACGGATACGGAGGTTGTAACTTATTAGTTGTGGAGAATCTGAGGCGGATACGGAGATTTATCTTATTAAATGAGGAGAGTCTGAGGTGGATACGGAGGTTATAACTTATTAGTTGTGGAGAGTCTGAGGTGGATACGGAGTTCGTATCTTATTAGTTGTGGAGAGTCTGAGGTGGATACGGAGTTCGTAACTTATTAGTTGTGGAGAGTCTGAGGTGGATTCGGAGGTTATAACTTATTAGTTGTGGAGAGTCTGAGGTGGATACGGAGTTCGTAACTTATTAGTTGTGGAGAGTCTGAGGTGGATTCGGAGGTTATAACTTATTAGTTGTGAAGAGTCTGAGGTGGATTCGCAGGTTTTAACTTATTAGTTGTGGAGAGTCTGAGGTGGATACGGAGTTCGTAACTTATTAGTTGTGGAGAGTCTGAGGTGGATTCGGAGGTTAAAACTTATTAGTTGTGGAGAGTCTGAAGCGGATACGGAGTTCGTATCTTATTAGTTGTGGAGAGTCTGAAGCGGATACGGAGTTCGTAACTTATTAGTTGTGGAGAGTCTGAGGTGGATAGGAAGTTCGTCTCTTATTAGTTGTGGAGAGTCTGAGGTGGATACGGAGATTCATCTTACCAATTTTGTGGAGGATCGACGGGAGTGTATGTCCAACTGTCGGGTGATTTTGACTTCATTCTGTGACGACAACTTTCATTTTTTCGCGTTATCTCCTGATTTATGATACGGTAACATCTGGAGATAACATTTTAGAACATTGGGTACAACACATTTCGGATATGCAGTCATGGTGCATCACATCACAGCGTAAAGATATGTTAAAACAGAGACGTAAATGAGATTTTATATCTGATTGGTTTTACTCGGTCATGTGACTGAAGAGGATATATATATATATATATATATATATATATATATATATATATATATATACAGGGGATGCTTACTCCTCCTAGGCACCTGATCCCATTTCTGGTGTGTCCAGGGGTCCATGCTCGCCCAACTATCTATTTTACATTGCTTATAGGAGTTATGAGATTGATCACTGTTCGTTATTTTCACCTTTCATACACGCATATCTTACCTCAGCGAAACCCCACCGGCATCTTCTTTACTTGTTCACCTGCATCTATAAATCCACTTCTTCCTCTCTTTGCATAAATAGGGAATCTATATAGGCTAAGTTCATTTTAACGAAACCCCACCGGCATCCAATCGTAACAACTGTTGGTTACGGAAATGGCCGAGTTGTTACGATCGCACCGGCATCTTCCTAGTCTGAGTCATCTCGACGTTTGAGTATACGTTTGTGGGGAGTCGGCGTGTACACAAACGTCGGGATGATCCAGATCAGCATCTTCCTTACAAAAGAATTGTGACTTCATTATCAAATGTCAAAAGATTTACTGGAAAATGGAACGGAAGACTGAAAAAAGAATGATTAATGTAACTAAGATAACACCAAAATTCGGAAGAAAATACTTTGTTATGATTAAAATCAAAATTTGTGGAATTTGTTTACAAGCGGTAACACAATTTCATCTTAAAATTCTGCATCATAAATTGATTCAGCTAAGTTAAATGCTTGTATAAGAATTTACAATGCGTTTTACAAGAATTTTGAAATCTCGGCATTGACAGATGTGTTAGCGAACAGCTACACCCATGGGTAGAGAATGGAAAGAACACACGTACTTTACCCCCCCCCCCCCCCCCCCCCCCCCCCCCCCGTGGCAAAACGTCATTAACGCACATTTACATGTATACATAATACCGTGTATGTGTATACTTACAACAGGGAGTTTGGTATGTATATAACAACGACAATTCATGATCGTATTAAGTCAGCCAGTTAAACATCTTGTGTTTGATATATTATATTATAAGTTACAGAGGCTTAGTGACCGCAGCATTCCAGTCCTAAATAGGGAGGACTTCTAGCAGTTTATTTATAAACTAAATACTTGTATCTTAATATTTAGATTAATAATGAGACGACCTTTTAATTCCATTCAAGCATGAATTGTCTGTTAGTCTTTTCTGTTAATTCCTCATGCTATGGATCATAAACTTCACCTTAGTTTTCATTGGTTCTGCTTCAATCTTTCTTTCCCGCTGTATCTCTTCGGGTTCAACACTAATCCGCAGGATGTCGGTAAATGTACGAATTTTCACATAAATTCACCTTTTATACACACCTAGCTGCCCTATCCAATTTTTTTTTATTCTGACGTTTTCGGGATAGGGCTACAATTCCATAGGATCTACGTAATGGTGCAAAATAATTTTATGAATAACCGATAATAAACTCTGTGTTATAGTCCCAAATGTTGTTTACACCAAAAGGAGTACCAACATTGTGCTCGGGCATGTCTAATAAAGGTATTTTTCATTAAATATAATGTACAGCATGCAAAATTCTTCGTCTGCTCCGTCATGCTTGTTATCACGAGATCTCGTAGGTGGATCTAATGAAAAACCTAAACATTGACAATCGGCGCGAAAATGTAGTTACTCGAGCCACTTCGACAAAGAAAGGAAAATCGTATTGTTGCAGAAAGAATTTACACTCTGCTGTTCGGTTTTTAACTTTATATTAAATTCAAACCTTTTCAATACCGACGAAATAGCTTTCGCCTCCATACTTGTCCATTGATGTAAATACTACCTTATATGGCATATGCAAATGACTTGACAATCGGAAGTTGAAACTTCAGTACATCAAACATGGCGCACAAATATGAATCGAAAAATTGGAATTTATCGAAATTGTTGAAAACGGTAGAATAGAGCCTCACAAATCTTAAGTTGCAGGTTGTAAATTTATGTAATGACTAAGAAACATAGACTATCATTTTATTTACGTAAAGAAAGTCAGGAAATGTTTAGAATGAGAGCAAATGTTGCGGGAGTGAATCACTCCCGCATTTGCACCATTACGGAGATCGTACGGAGTTGTAGCCCTCCCCCCCCCCCCCCCCCCAAATCAGAGAGGGCTACATGATTGCAGCTAATACACACCGGACTCGTTCGCTTTAAAATTTGATGCAATACATAAATACATATATGGATTATACCAGGTGTAGAACTAAATTACGAATAAAAGCAAGTTCGATTTAAGAAGGCTATGTTTGGGGGAAATTGTTGAAAAAAATTATTTTATCTTTTTGCAATGTTTTTTTCGCGGCGGCGGGGGGGGGGTATTCATTGGATATAAAATTTGAAAATCCAAGTCTTTTTCAGAATGCCTATTTTTTTCTTTATTGATATTTTTCATGGTAAGTTAATGATTAGTATGAAGTATGAAAGGTGAAGACAACGAATAGTGATCAATCTTTTAACTCCTATAAGCGATGCAAAATAGAGAAACGATGGATTCTGTGGATGACTTCCCGCTCTCTCGGTAATTTCTGATTCCCTTGTGCATGATAAACCTTTTATTTAGCAAAATGCTGACCTCCTCATAACATTATTGCATACACCATTTTCCGTTCCGTCTTCCGTTTCGTTTTCAGTTCCAAGTTTTAGCAACGCCCGTACAGGCTTCGAGTTCCTTCGGAACACCCGGATATTTTCGCATTTCATCTCGTCTGGCAGATAATTTGTACAACTTGTTCGGCAGTTTTACTGATTGGTCTTACTTGGGATAGTCCTTAATTAAATCTCCAAATATTCAATACTAATTGCACTGGCATGTTTACCAATGGAGTCTAGCCATTACGACATGTTATCACGTGATAATTCTCTTTCAGTTACAGATGCTTCTTAGCTATAAACAAGCTAAGTTAACCGGGTATAAAAAATGTGAAATTTGATTAAAAAAAAACCTGTGTTGAAGAATTAAGTACATTCTTTTTTAGAAAACTATCTTGTACTATGAAAACATTTTTTCATTATCAATTGTTCCATTTTACTTTTCAATATTTTCACGGAGATCGATATTATAATGAGTGAAATATTCTCGAGTTAAACAATATTCAATCAATCAATCCTTGAGACTTATAAAAGTTTTAATTTCGTCAAATCAGCAGCGCTTGATTACCCCCTCTTTTGTTACTTCTCTTGATGAGATTAGTCTATGATCTTGTAAAGGGGTGGTTTTCTAAGACACCTCGATAGAGAAAATAAGAATCACATGAATACAAGTGTCTATTGTCTAGTAAGGAACATATGAATCCAAGCGTCTACTGTTTAATAAGGAACGAATGAATCCAAGTGTCTACTGTTTAATAAAGGAACACATGAATTCAAGTGTCTACTGTTTAATAAGGAACACATGAATCCAAGTGTCTACTGTTTAATAAGGAACACATGAATCCAAGTGTCTACTGTTTAATGAGGAACACATGAATCCAAGTGTCTACTGTTTAATAAGAAACACATGAATCCAAGTGTCTACTGTTTAATAAGGAACAGATGAATCCAAGTGTCTACTGTTTAATAAGGAACACATGAATCCAAGTGTCTACTGTTTAATAAGGAACACATGAATCCAAGTGTCTACTGTTTAATAAGGAACACATGAATCCAAGTGTCTACTGTTTAATAAAGGAACATATGAATCCAAGTGTCTACTGTTTAATGAGGAACACATGAATCCAAGTGTCTATTGTTTGATAAGGAACACATGAATCAAATTTTCTACTGTTTAAAAAAGGAACACATTAATCCAAGTGTCTATTGTCTAGTAAGAACATATGAATCCAAGTGTCTACTGTTTAATAAGGAACACATGAATCCAAGTCTCTACTGTTTCATAAAGGAACACATGAATCCAAGTGTCTACTGTTTAATAAGGAACACATGAATCCAAGTCTCTACTGTTTAATAAGGAACACATGAATCCAAGTGTCTACTGTTTAATAAGGAACACATGAATCCAAGTGTCTACTGTTTAATAATGAACACATGAATCCAAGTGTCTACTGTTTGATAAAGGAACACATGAAACCAAATGTCTATTGTCTAGTAAAGAAAATATTAATCCAAGTGTCTACTATTTAATAAGGAACAGATGAATCCAAGTGTCTACTGTTTAATAAGGATCACATGAATCAAAGTTTCTACTGTTTAATAAAGGAACACATTAATCCAAGTGTGTATTGTCTAGTAAGGAACATATGAATCCAAGGGTCTACTGTTTAATAAGGAACACATGAATCCAAGTGTCTACTGTTTAATAAGGAACGAATGAATCCAAGTGTCTACTGTTTAATGAGGAACACATGAATCCAAGTGTCTACTGTTTAATGAGGAACACATGAATCCAAGTGTCTACTGTTTAATGAGGAACACATGAATCCAAGTGTCTACTGTTTAATGAGGAACACATGAATCCAAGTGTCTACTGTTTAATGAGGAACACATGAATCCAAGTGTCTACTGTTTGATAATGAACACATGAATCCAAGTGTCTACTGTTTAATAAGGAACGAATGAATCCAAGTGTCTACTGTTTAATGAGGAACACATGAATCCAAGTGTCTATTGTTTGATAAGGAACACATGAATCAAATTTTCTACTGTTTAATAAAGGAACACATTAATCCAAGTGTGTATTGTCTAGTAAGGAACATATGAATCCAAGGGTCTACTGTTTAATAAGGAACACATGAATCAAAGTGTCTACTGTTTAATGAGGAACACATGAATCCAAGTGTCTACTGTTTAATAAGGAACGAATGAATCCAAGTGTCTACTGTTTAATGAGGAACACATGAATCCAAGTGTCTACTGTTTAATGAGGAACACATGAATCCAAGTGTCTATTGTCTAGTAAAGAAAATATTAATCCAAGTGTCTACTATTTAATAAGGAACAGATGAATCCAAGTGTCTACTGTTTAATAAGGAACACATGAATCCAAGTGTCTACTGTTTAATAAGGAACAGATGAATCCAAGTGTCTACTGTTTAATAAGGAACACATGAATCCAAGTGTCTACTGTTTAATAAGGAACATATGAATCCAAGTGTCTACTGTTTAATAAGGAACACATGAATCCAAGTGTCTACTGTTTAATAAAGGAACATATGAATCCAAGTGTCTACTGTTTAATGAGGAACACATGAATCCAAGTGTCTATTGTTTGATAAGGAACACATGAATCAAATTTTCTACTGTTTAAAAAAGGAACACATTAATCCAAGTGTCTATTGTCTAGTAAGAACACATGAATCCAAGTGTCTACTGTTTAATAAGGAACACATGAATCCAAGTCTCTACTGTTTCATAAAGGAACACATGAATCCAAGTGTCTACTGTTTAATAAGGAACACATGAATCCAAATGTCTACTGTTTAATAAGGAACACATGAATCCAAGTGTCTACTGTTTAATGAGGAACACATGAATCCAAGTGTCTACTGTTTAATAAGGAACACATGAATCCAAGTGTCTACTGTTTAATAAAGGAACACATGAATCCAAGTGTCTACTGTTTAATAAGGAACACATGAATCCAAGTCTCTACTGTTTAATAAGGAACACATGAATCCAAGTGTCTACTGTTTAATAAGGAACACATGAATCCAAGTGTCTACTGTTTGATAAAGGAACACATGAAACCAAATGTCTATTGTCTAGTAAAGAAAATATTAATCCAAGTGTCTACTATTTAATAAGGAACAGATGAATCCAAGTGTCTACTGTTTAATAAGGATCACATGAATCAAAGTTTCTACTGTTTAATAAAGGAACACATTAATCCAAGTGTGTATTGTCTAGTAAGGAACATATGAATCCAAGGGTCTACTGTTTAATAAGGAACACATGAATCCAAGTGTCTACTGTTTAATAAGGAACGAATGAATCCAAGTGTCTACTGTTTAATGAGGAACACATGAATCCAAGTGTCTACTGTTTAATAAGGAACACATGAATCCAAGTCTCTACTGTTTCATAAAGGAACACATGAATCCAAGTGTCTACTGTTTAATAAGGAACACATGAATCCAAGTGTCTACTGTTTAATAAGGAACACATGAATCCAAGTGTCTACTGTTTGATAAAGGAACACATGAAACCAAATGTCTATTGTCTAGTAAAGAAAATATTAATCCAAGTGTCTACTATTTAATAAGGAACAGATGAATCCAAGTGTCTACTGTTTAATAAGGATCACATGAATCAAAGTTTCTACTGTTTAATAAAGGAACACATTAATCCAAGTGTGTATTGTCTAGTAAGGAACATATGAATCCAAGGGTCTACTGTTTAATAAGGAACACATGAATCCAAGTGTCTACTGTTTAATAAGGAACGAATGAATCCAAGTGTCTACTGTTTAATGAGGAACACATGAATCCAAGTGTCTACTGTTTAATGAGGAACACATGAATCCAAGTGTCTACTGTTTGATAATGAACACATGAATCCAAGTGTCTACTGTTTAATAAGGAACGAATGAATCCAAGTGTCTACTGTTTAATAAAGGAACACATTAATCCAAGTGTGTATTGTCTAGTAAGGAACATATGAATCCAAGGGTCTACTGTTTAATAAGGAACACATGAATCCAAGTCTCTACTGTTTAATGAGGAACACATGAATCCAAGTGTCTACTGTTTAATAAGGAACGAATGAATCCAAGTGTCTACTGTTTAATGAGGAACACATGAATCCAAGTGTCTACTGTTTAATGAGGAACACATGAATCCAAGTGTCTATTGTCTAGTAAAGAAAATATTAATCCAAGTGTCTACTATTTAATAAGGAACAGATGAATCCAAGTGTCTACTGTTTAATAAGGAACACATGAATCAAAGTGTCTATTGTTTAATGAGGAACACATGAATCCAAGTGTCTATTGTCTAGTAAAGAAAATATTAATCCAAGTGTCTACTATTTAATAAGGAACAGATGAATCCAAGTGTCTACTGTTTAATGAGGAACACATGAATCCAAGTGTCTATTGTTTAATAAGGAACGAATGAATCCAAGTGTCTACTGTTTAATAAAGGAAGACATTAATCCAAGTGTGTATTGTCTAGTAAGGAACACATGAATCCAAGGGTCTACTGTTTAGTAAGGAACAGATGAATCCAAGTGTCTACTGTTTAATAAGGAACACATGAATCCAAGTGTCTACTGTTTAATAAGGAACACGTGAAACCAAGTGTCTACTGTTTAGTAAGGAACATATGAATTCAAGTGTCTACTGTTTAATAAGGAACACATGAATCAAAGTGTCTACTGTTTAATAAGGAACACATGAATCCAAGTGTCTACTGTTTAATAAAGGAACATATGAATCCAAGTGTCTACTGTTTAATGAGGAACACATGAATCCAAGTGTCTACTGTTTAATAAGGAACGAATGAATCCAAGTGTCTACTGTTTAATAAGGAACATATGAATCCAAGTGTCTACTGTTTAATAAAGGAACACATGAATCCAAGTGTCTACTGTTTAATAAGGAACACATGAATCCAAATGTCTACTGTTTAATGAGGAACAGATGAATCCAAGTGTCTATTGTTTAATAAGGAACACATGAATCCAAGTGTCTACTGTTTAATAAGGAACACATGAATCCAAGTGTCTACTGTTTAATAATGAACACATGAATCCAAGTGTCTACTGTTTAATAAGAATCACATGAATCTAATTGTCTACTGTGTAATAAGGAAGACATGAATCTAATTGTCTACTGTTTAATAAGGAACACGTGAAACCAAGTGTCTATTGTTTAGTAAGGAACATATGAATCCAAGTGTCTATTGTTTAATAAGAATCACATGAATCCAAGTGTCTACTGTTTAATAAGGAACACATAAATCCAAGTGTCTATTGTTTAATAAGGAACATATGAATCCAAGTGTCTATTGTTTAATAAGGAACACATGAATCCAAGTGTCTACTGTTTAATAAGAATCACATGAATCCAAGTGTCTATTGTTTAATAAGGAACACATAAATCCAAGTGTCTATTGTTTAATAAGGAACACATGAATCCAAGTGTCTATTGTTTAATAAGAAACACATGAATCCAAGTGTCTACTGTTTAATAAGGAACACATGAATCCAAGTGTCTACTGTTTAATAAGGAACACATGAATCCAAGTGTCTATTGTTTAATAAGGAACACATGAATCCAAGTGTCTACTGTTTAATAAGGAACACATGAATCCAAGTGTCTACTGTTTAATAAGGAACACATGAATCCAAGTGTCTACTGTTTAATAAGGTACATATGAATCCAAGTGTCTACTGTTTAATAAGTAACATATAAATCCAAGTGTCTATTGTTTAATAAGGAATACATACTGTTTAATAAGGAACATATGAATTCAAGTGTCTACTGTTTAATAAGGAACACATGAATCCAAGTGTCTACTGTTTAATAAGGAACACATGAATCCAAGTGTCTACTGTTTAATAAGAATCACATGAATCCAAGTGTCTACTGTTTATTTATGTATATGCATGTCTACTATCTCATTTAATGAATTTTCTTGTTTATCTTGTATTCTTTACTGATTTCTTTGGTTGCGATTCTGCCATATCTGATCATTGAGGGAAGTAAACATATTTACAGGTAAATGACTGTCTTCTCGTGGGTTGTGAAATACCAGAACGTGGGTTGAAATGGCTTTAATTGCTGCACGATGCCATGTTCGAATTTGTTGTTGTTAATTTGCTTATACTGTGATTTTTTAAGGGAAACAAACACATTTCCTTGTAGAAATCAATTTTAAGAAATATTGATTCCATGCACGTAATGCAGTGGTAGACATTGCCTGCTCCTAATAGGTTTTTATGCATTAGGCACGCATCATTAGCACCTAACTATCTAGCCAAAAAAAATTAAGGTAATACTCTACATCGTCATAATGGCTGACTTCCTTTAAAAACATGGATAAAAAAATCGATATCAGCAATATTAGACTTTTCCTTATGCATTTAAATACCTAGCTGAGTAGCTCAGTAGGTTAGAATACTGACTACTAATAAAAGATAAAAAAAAAAAAAAAAAAGAATACTGACTACTGAACTGTAGGTCGCAGGTTCAAATCCAGCAGGGGTTTTAAATTTTTTTTAAGATTACCTTCTACTAAAACTGTATTTTTTGACAAAGTAAAGTAAATTTTAAAAAAAATCAACTTCAAAATATTGTTGTACACATCCTCCACTTTTCATCTACATCAAATTTCTCTGGTGTAGCATACCTCCTTAAAAAAGAAAAGTAAAGATGTCTAGGAGAAGTCAGCATCCCCTGTCGATCGGTTACACCCGCCGCGAGCCCTATATTTTGATCAGGTAAAAGAGTAATCCGTAGTCAGAATCAGTGTATACGTAAAGAATGGCCTAACAGTTGATATGAAACACTTCAGGTGGCATTGGACCCAATGACAGATTATACTGGCAAACCAGATCGTATAACGACCATAGAATTTGCGAAATGCTGCATGGTTTTAAACAAGACCCCTCGTTTGTCAACTTGTTTGTCAGTAGCCTGCCTCGATTTAAAAACTTTTCATACGCAGAACAAACTCTTGTGTATCGATTCAGTTGAGAGACATAAACACCATATGCAGGTGATAATGGAATATTGCTACATAAATATGGGAAGCTGACGATGAAGAAGCTGAAATCATTCCGTTTGTCATAAAGTTGAATTGTTAATTTGCCGTTAGTCTCTATGTTCAATAAAATATCTTAGTACGAAGCAGATGTGGAAAACTCTGTGGTGTCTTTCATTTCGAGTTTTCTGGGACATATCGAATCGACATATAAATGAAAATGATTATTGTTAATAGATAAAACGCCATTGATATATGTAAATGTCAAGTTGAAGGCCACAGTTAGAGATTTTTTTCTTCTCATGTAGAAGCCTTTGAATAAATTCTGCCTCACAAGAATATAAAAACAGTTCAGCTAACAAAGGAGCACAATTCGTGTCCACGGGAATTCCAACAGACTGTTGGAAAACCTGATCACCAAATATTACGAAGATATTGTCAATGAGTAACTCCAGCATCTTTTTAATATCACTTCCGAGTACTTGTGCATAGAACCAGGGTGATGTTTTTGAATGACTGATCACTAGATTTCCCCCTTTTTTCTTTGGTTGAAGAAGCAACTGTCTATGATGTCAAAATGTCTTGTCTATAATTTATCGTGAGGAATGATCGTGTAAAGTGTTGAAAATAAAGTCATGCGTTTTGATGTTGATTTAAGAAACGTTTTCTGATTTCTAATTTTTAGAGTCCACGTCTAATTGACACCACTTCTGGCATATGTTGTGAGACAATGCGTTTATAGTTTCTCATTCACAGCTGTTAATATTTTCGTGAGGAGCAAAGATAGGGGCTTGGTAGAACATTTACTGGATCCAGCAATGTATCTGTGTTTGTAAGGGTTTTTGTGAAGTTTAGGAATCCAGTGTTGCTACGGTAACTCATACTCATCCATCTCATTGACTGGGATATTAAATATATTTAAAACTGAAGCGTGATTTTGAAGAATTTCATCTTTTAAAAGGGCAATTGGAGTATAAGTACGATTACCAACTGTGAAGTTAATGCCAAGTTCGTTTAGAATACAGTTGTAATAATGAGCCTTACAAACAAAGCCAATGTTTTACACGCTTCAATGTCAACTGTAACCAAAACATAGTTCTCATATAACATATCTAATTCTTTGATCACTTCTGGTTAACTAAATACCGAAGGATAAATGGTACGTACTTTTGTTTTGATGTGTCTAATACGAGATTTTAATATTCTTATACTTTTTCTCCATTCTGACAAGTTATATGTAGTCGATCGTCTGGCATAATCTTCCACAAAATTTGTAATAGAGATGGAGTTCTGTCGCCAATTGAAATACCGAAGTTCCCTGAATATAGGACCTTTTAATATAAGAGATTTCAGGTCCTCGTTTTCAACTATATCAACATCACCAGTATGATTGACATGTCCAGCTTGACTACAGTAGAAAGAAGACAAAGAAAACGTAGGTGGATTATGGATAAGATGCTCTGTATATAAGCATTGTAAAATTTCCAATTAAAATAGTTTGGATGCTATAGTGGAAACAGATTTGTAGAAAATATTGGGTGTGGACTTGATCTTGAAATAAGCTGGAATACAAGACCTTTTTTTATAAAGAATGTTGCTTATGTAGACGATATCTATTCCTTTGTTAGTAAATTTGAGTTTAAGGTGGCATGGCATGATTGGGAAGGAATATCATCCATAACCTATAGAACGCCCTAACTGTTTATGGTGAACAAGGCATAATGAGAAAAGCACATCACATAATGACATAAAAATGCAAATGATATAATGGTAAATGCGCATGGTATAATGATAAAGGCACACGACATAATGATAAAGGCACACGACATAAACATAAATCATCTAGAGATCTCAGCCAAGGAAACAATGAGTATCATTTGAACCATTTCTAGATAATCTAGTCCTATGGGGATCCGGGTTAGAATAGGTCCTTAGTACCCCTTGCTTGTCACAAAAGGCGACTAAATGGGGCGGTCCTTCGGATGAGACTGCAAAAGCCGAGGCCTCGTGTCACAGCAGGTGTGGCACGATGAAGATCCCTCTCTGCTCAAAGGCCGTAAGTGCCGAGCATAGGCCTAAATTTTGGAATTCTTTCACCAGCAATAGTGAAGTCTCCATATGAGTGAAATATTCTCGAATGGGACGTTAAACAACATAAAATCAATCAATCTAGATCACTTATTCCTAACTCACTGTTTCCTTGGCTGAGATTCTAGATCATACATACCTAACTCACTGTTTCCTTTGCTGAGATTTCTAGATCACCTATTCCTGGCTCACTGTTTTCTTGGCTGAGATTTCTAGATCACCTATTCCTGACTCGACACTGTTTCCTTGACTGAGATTTCTGGCTCACTGTTTCCTTGGCTGAGATTTCTAGATCACCTATTCCTGGCTCACTGTTTCCTTGGCTGAGATTTCTAGATCACCCATTCCTGACTCACTGTTTTCTTGGCTGAGATTTTCAGATGTTTATTGTGATTGAATTGTTCCCTATTTTCAAACGCTGGAGACCATTTTGTCATAAACCTTGTTTGAGGCCGGTTTAAATAGAGACAAAATAGAAAAAGGTTCCATATATCGACTTTCAGATCGTGATAGAAAAGCATGTTATATACTCCATAAAAATCCACTCCCTTGTAGTTGTAAACTGTCTGTGAAAAGTTTATTAAAATCATACCACTCACATGTCGAACCTATCCTACCCTAAAAGTACGTCACGACGTACAGGTCGCGGGGAAAATGTCATAATATTTTCTCGCTATTTATTGCCGTTATCTAGTGTTCAAGCTGTATGTGTTTTTGTTTGTCAGATGACACCCCCCCCCCCCATTTCTTCGATAATATATAAGTCTCATATATTTATATATAATATGTGCACGAAAGACTGTAAAGTAATCTTTACATCACTTTGTGACCTTGATATCGCCCCCGATGTGTATAGTCATTTGGAATAAAGAAAACCAACGCATGTACGTATATCGACTCGTTACAGGTGAAAGATGACGATATTTTATTTCGACCTAGGCATATTCAGAAAGGTAACTAGTTGCAGATTTAGGATTTTGATACGGAAGGTACAATATTTTGCCTCGTTTAGATACGATTTGGATGTGAATGTGGAAAATGTCCAACATTTGAGTTGAGATTAAGGAAATTGCTATATTTGAGAGGATATTGTACCGATCCGTATCACTCTTTAAATTTACCGTATTAATGTCGACATATTAAGCCTAAGCTGCAAATGATTTGAGTGCATCTTTCACCTGTAACGAGGTGATAAACAACTAAAAGTCTAGCGGATAAAAATAGCTCTACGTCACTTGTATGACGACGTAATAGGTAAGCAAAGGATTTCCCCACGTGATACGATGGACAAACGATTTTTACTTAAAATATGCGACACTTGAAAGAATTTTACTTTTATATGAATATGCTGTTATTACTTGTTATTTTACTCGGGACACCTTAACCCTGCTGTGTCTGCCTTCAATTCTTCCTGTTGAATAAATCCAACCAGGGACCTATATATACTGTTAGTATATAGGTCCCTGATCCAACACCTCATCTTTAAGATATCCCAGATGTACACAACAAGACTTCAAATTTAGCGGAATAGGTGATCTGGAAAAAACCTCCTTCCCACCCTTCTGTGTATTAAAACAATAAAAGATATTAAAATTAAATAATTGTGTAGCGGTCAGCCGGGTTCGATCACCGGTGGCCAGTTAGCTCAGTTGGTAGAGCACCTGACTGGAGATTCAGGGGGCCCGGGTTCGAGTCCCGGTCTGGTCCGTTGCATTTTCTCCCTTCCTGTTACAATTGTAACAGTTCGGTATTGAAGACCTAGCTGTCTTTCTAATATTTGTTTCATTGAATTATCAAATGAATGACATTAAAACAAATGCCAGTGGCTGTTTCAGACCCCTTACTTTCACCCCAACAAATTTACGAGTAAAACTCCAGATTGGGCACCCCAAATGGCTAATCATTTTGGTAAATACGTGGGCCCCCTTCTTCAGAAATTCTCCATCCGCCACTGTACTTAAACTTACACACGACAATTAAAGAGTACGAGTTGTCTAAAAAAAATATTTATAGCACCGGATTGCTATTTATAGAAACTGGTGTAATCCGAAAGTTGACTAATCTATCGAACAAACCTATCGTTGAAAACGAAAGCAAAGAGTAAACAACTACATTTTCCACACTTATTGAAAGTCATGGAGGAAGCAATGAGTCCAGAGAATTTCACAGGTGTGTATCACCCATAGATCGCCAAGAATGTGATATGTTAAGAGTCTATTCTCATTGTATTGTATACGTTTTTTCATTAGAGGAAATTCGAAATGAATCCGGGAACCCCTAAACTGACTTATTCTAATCACAGGGACTATGTATCTATACAAAGTAAATGTTTGTGACGAGTCCTGTGTTCTATGCAGCGTATTTGTTTTTAATCTTTAAGGACTTCCATGATCCCATTGGAATTAAGAAGATTTCTGTGATCCCATTCAATGATTCATGGAATATTGAATGAGTGAATCACACTTGCTTGGAAGTACAGTGATATGTAACATGTATTGTATGATTAAATCTAGAATGTGAAAGAAAAAAATTCAAGAAACAATGAACATTGGAGCATTATTTAGAGTCTCATGAAATCAGAAGTATTCAGGTCGTTTAGCTAGGCCAAGAAAGTTGGAAACCATGTGAACAAATTGATTAGTATGAGTCAATGTTTATTTGTGTCTGACCAAGAAAGGTAGTATGCAAGTTCACCTCATTTCTACATCTGTGTTTGTTGAAAGTTATTGGATCAGTATCAATCATGGCTAATGATCATCATTATTTGTTGATTAATTTTAGTTCATTTAGTAATGGGAATTTTGTCATAAGACACTAGTCAGATCATTATGCACACCAATAAAAAATTTTCACTGGAAACATCAACAGGTCGGCACAAAACAATGTCTTATTTACAAGTAATATCCTAGTTATAGCTAGAATGGGCAGTGAAATAACGAGTCATAGTACTAGGTATATCTTGTTTTTACTTACTCCCAGAATACTGATCACTTGATTTGTATGTCAACCCAAGGCAGCCGATTAAACTGCAGATATCATAAGAAACATAATATATATATTTCATTTGTATTGGTAGGCATTTCTGTATGTAGATTAATTTATTTTGCACCCTACCATGTATGAAATTTTTGTTGTGGGAAATAAGTTGAAAAAATCTCAGAACTTGCATATTGCAACTCCAAATTAACATTATATTTATTATGATAATGAATTGTTACTTTCTCTATCTTATTATTTAGAAATGTAGATTCCTGTGGAATTCCCGCCGTTTCCTTCCAACAGGCCTAAATACCTTGTTTTCCTAAGAGCTTTTTGTAGTCAGAAAGTGTGACACCATGCTTGAATCATGATCAAACTGAGATACATTAATGTTATATCTTAATGTTACAAATATGGAGAAAAAGTCTGATTAAAACCGGCCCCCTTCTCCTATTGCCGTTGACAATGGGAGAAGGGGGGCTGGTTTTTTAATCAGACTGATGTGAAAATAGCTTTGATTCATGCATGTCACAGAAATAGAAATTTTAGACAATTTTCACAGATAAATGTCAACACTTCATGATGTCATCTTTCCACTATAGATTAGTACTGGGAGACCCGGAGTCTCACATGAGCATTTTTGTTTCTGACTTAAAAGAATGATCATCTTGTACGACCAAAAATGGCCACAGTTGAACCTAATCCCTCTGATCTCATTACTCATCTGAATTCTATTAATAAAAGAATTATCGAAGTTCAGTTGATATTTACTGATGCTGTAATTGTGTGGAGTTTGACATCACAGAAATGATGCGTGGCTCTGATGAAGACAAACCAGCTGCAGGTTAAACTGAATTTAGGGAGGGTCACATATTCTTAACAAGGGTCTCATTTTAACATCCTAGCTGTAAGGGGAGGGGGGGGGGTGGGGTGTTAGATGCATACCACGTCACCAAGGACCAAAAACAGACCACACTGTCCAATGTTAGGAACTGTTCCTCAGAAGATCTAGATTAGCTGGATTAATTAGTAAACATTCCTCAATCTTCACTCTTTTCAAAATAAAATACCTTGAAGCATCACCCTTGGCTAGCAAAGATTACATTCCTCTATGCCTGATATTCTGTCACAGTCCATACACTACTTGGTAACAGTCAAGGTTCATACCTCACTATGAACTCCGAACTACTACAGAAGTATCCTCAGCATCTTTGACTGACCCCATGGAGATTATTATGGCAGAAACTTTGCAATACAGAAAATTCTTATGGAAAAATTACTCTTGCTTAGAAAAATTAATTCATTCTTAATTTATATCTTGTTTCTGTAGAGAATGCAAATCTGGATGTTGCAGATGCGAAGCCTATATCTGAAACCGATGCTTTTGGTTTTGGACAAGGAACATTTAAAACGCACAGGTGTGTATTAATGATTTGAACTTATCTCATTATCTATTTATCAGACAACAATGTAACCTAGGTGATAGTTTTCTTTCGCCACAAAATTTATTCACCTGACCCATTTTATTTTTCAAAATTGAATTAGTGAAAAGAAATTTTTAACATGTTTCAAGTGGACAATTTTCTTCATTGTTTAGTGAATATTTTTTGCCTTTATTACAATTTATTATGATTTTTTATAATTCATTATGTTTTGTAATAATTTATCATGATTTAGTTTTATTTTTATAAATCATTATAATTTATCATGATTTGTTATAAATTATGATGATTTATTATGATATAGACTGTTATTTATTATGATTTGTTATAAAAAAAAATTATGATTTGTTATGATTTATTATCATTTTATCATGATTTATTATGAGTTGTATAATTTATTATCATTTGTTGTGATTTATTATGATTTGTAATAATTCATTATGACTTATTATGATTTGCTTTTTATCATGATTTATAATGATTATGATTTATTATGACTAATTATGATTTGCTATTTATCATGATTTATAATGATTATGATTTATTATGACTTATTATGATTGGCTATTTATCATGATTTATAATGATTATGATTTATTATGATTTACAGCACAAAGCCAATAGCCACCACCATCCAGACTACCTCGGAGTTTTATTCAACAAGGTACAAGATGGATTACGCAAACAGAGGGAAGGCTGTGATAATTAACAACAAAAAGTTTAATCCAAACACTGGCCTTAACGACCGGAACGGGACAGATGTCGACGCTTCTGCTCTGTGCTGCCGACTTTCAGAACTGGACTTTGATGTAGATCTGTTCCACAATCTCAAGGCAGATGAAATCAAACAACAGTTACACAAAGGTGAAATTCCCGTTACAAAAATGTCAAAATCAAATTCCAGTACAAAAATATCGAGAATCAAATTCCAGTTTATGAAAAGGTTAAAATCAAATTCCTGGCGGTGAGAAAAAATGGTGAGAAACCAAGCTAAAGTTACAAAAAGGTCAAATCAAGTTCCCGTTACAAAAATATTGAAAATCAAATTTCAATTACAAAAAGGTCAAAAACAAATTCCACTTACAAAAAGGTCAAAATCAAATCCCAGTTACAAATAGGTCAAAATCCAATTCCAGTTACAAATAGGTCAAAATCCAATTCCAGTTACAAATAGGTCTAAATCCAGTTACAAAAAAGTGAAAATCAAATTCCAGTTACAAAAATGTCAAAATCAAATATTTAGGAGAACAATTTTATGCCATTTTCACAAAACCAAGCAGACATTAAATCTCTCATGTCCATAAATGTGTCGCAATACTCTAGTCCAGTCCATAATTCTGTGAATAGTTTTACATCAGACATTTAGACTTTATATATATACATAATTATATACGTATGTATATTTTCAAAGTGTGTTAAGTGTCTCCATGAAAAAAATGCTGATGTACACTCACACCACACTTTGAAAAAAAAATTTCAAAGTGTGTTGATTTGGTCGCAAATTTAATGCACTTTGAATTTTTTTTTCAAAGTGCATAATTGTTTCAAAGTGTGTTGTCACAGACCACAAAAACCAAGGTTCTGTTTCATAGCAAGTGTGACACGATAAAGATCCCTCCCTGTTCAAAGGCTGTGAGCGCCGAGCATAGGCCTTAATTTTGCATCCCTTCACTGGCAGTGGTGACGTCTCCATATGAATGAAAAATTCTCGAGAGAGGGATGTTAAACAATACACAATCAATCAATCATATTTAACATTTACATTCCCCATGTTCAAAAAGTAATACAGTTCGTGGCAAATGTCATCAAATGCTAAAAAGGTAAATCTGTCAGTCGTATTCTTTGTTTAATGAATTGGTTGTTTGGTTTTGACATTGAAATTTTATTCTAATTTTTACATGAACAGACAAGTCAATGTATATGGCAAACTTGGCACTTTAAACCTAAATTAATTATTTCTAATCAAAGCAGTCATATTCAAGGCAAGTAGTGATTTTGAAATGGATTGTGGTATGGGTGATGTCATTATGGTACACATATTGAAGTGTTTAATTAGATCATTAAAAATACATGTATTGATGTTTGATTAGATCATTATAACAATACATGTATTGAAGTGTTTAATTACATCATTAAAGATACATGTATTGAAGTGTTTAATTAGATAATTAAAAATACATGTACATGTATTGAAGTGTTTAATTAGATTATTAAAAATACATGTATTGATGTTTTATTAGATCATCATAACAATACATGTATTGATGTTTTATTAGATCATTAACAATACATGTATTGATGTTTTATTAGATCATTATAACAATACATGTATTGATATTTTATTAGGTCATTATAACAATACATGTATTGATGTATTATTAGACCATTAACAATACATGTATTGATGTTTTATTAGATCATTATAACAATGCATGTATTGATGTTTTATTAGATCATTATAACAATGCATGTATTGATGTTTTATTAGATCATTATAACAATACATGTATTGATGTTTTATTAGATCATTAACAATACATGTATTGATGTTTTATTAGATCATTAACAATACATGTATTGATGTTTTATTAGATCATTATAACAATACATGTATTGATGTTTTATTAGATCATTAACAATACATGTATTGATGTTTTATTAGATCATTAACAATACATGTATTGATGTTTTATTAGATCATTATAACAATACATGTATTGATGTTTCATTAGATCATTAAAAATACATGTATTGATATTTTATTAGATCATTAACAATACATGTATTGATGTTTAATTAGATCATTAACAATACATGTATTGATGTTTTATTATATCATTATAACAATACATGTATTGATGTTTTATTAGATCATTATAACAATACATGTATTGATGTTTTATTAGATCATTATAACAATACATGTATTGATGTTTTATTAGATCATTAACAATACATGTATTGATGTTTTATTAGATCATTATAATAATACATGTATTGATATTTTATTAGGTCATTATAACAATACATGTATTGATGTATTATTAGACCATTAACAATACATGTATTGATGTTTTATTAGATCATTATAACAATGCATGTATTGATGTTTTATTAGATCATTATAACAATGCATGTATTGATGTTTTATTAGATCATTATAACAATACATGTATTGATGTTTTATTAGATCATTAACAATACATGTATTGATGTTTAATTAGATCATTAACAATACATGTATTGATGTTTTATTAGATCATTATAACAATACATGTATTGATGTTTTATTAGATCATTAACAATACATGTATTGATGTTTTATTAGATCATTAACAATACATGTATTGATGTTTTATTAGATCATTATAACAATACATGTATTGATGTTTCATTAGATCATTAAAAATACATGTATTGATATTTTATTAGATCATTAACAATACATGTATTGATGTTTAATTAGATCATTAACAATACATGTATTGATGTTTTATTATATCATTATAACAATACATGTATTGATATTTTATTAGATCATTATAACAATACATGTATTGATGTTTTATTAGATCATTATAACAATACATGTATTGATGTTTTATTAGATCATTAACAATACATGTATTGATGTTTTATTAGATCATTATAACAATACATGTATTGATGTTTTATTAGATCATTATAACAATATATGTATTGATGTTTTATTATCTCATTATAACAATACATGTATTGATGTTTTATTAGATCATTATAACAATACATGTATTGATGTTTTATTAGATCATTAACAATACATGTATTGATGTTTAATTAGATCATTATAATAATACATGTATTGATGTTTTATTAAATCATTATAACAATACATGTATTGATGTTTTATTAAATCATTATAACAATACATGTATTGATGTTTTATTAGATCATTATAACAATACATGTATTGATGTTTTATTAGATCATTATAACAATACATGTATTGATGTTTTATTAGATCATTATAACAATACATGTATTGATGTTTTATTAGATCATTAACAATACATGTATTGATGTTTTATTAGATCATTAACAATACATGTATTGATGTTTTATTAGATCATTATAACAATACATGTATTGATGTTTTATTAGATCATTATAACAATACATGTATTGATGTTTTATTAAATCATTATAACAATACATGTATTGATGTTTCATTAGATCATTAGAAATACATGTATTGATGTTTTATTAGATCATTAACAATACATGTATTGATGTTTCATTAGATCATTAACAATACATGTATTGATGTTTTATTATATCATTATAACAATACATGTATTGATGTTTTATTAGATCATTATAACAATACATGTATTGATGTTTGATTAGATCATTATAACAATACATGTATTGATGTTTTATTATATCATTATAACAATACATGTATTGATGTTTTATTAGATCATTATAACAATACATGTATTGATGTTTTATTAGATCATTATAACAATACATGTATTGATGTTTTATTAGATCATTAACAATACATGTATTGATGTTTTATTAGATCATTATAACAATACATGTATTGATGTTTTATTAGATCATTATAACAATACATGTATTGATATTTTATTAGATCATTATAACAATACATGTATTGATGTTTTATTAGGTCATTAACAATACATGTATTGATGTTTTATTAGATCATTAACAATACATGTATTGATGTTTTATTAGATCATTATAACAATACATGTATTGATGTTTTATTACATCATTAACAATTCATGTATTGATGTTTTATTACATCATTAACAATACATGTATTGATGTTTTATTACATCATTAACAATTCATGTATTGATGTTTAATTAGATCATTAATAATACATGTATTGATGTTTTATTAGCTCATTATAACAATACATGTATTGATGTTTTATTAGATCATTAACAATACATGTATTGATGTTTTATTAGATCATTAACAACACATGTATTGATGTTTTATTAGATCATTATAACAATACATGTATTGATGTTTTATTAGATCATTAATAATACATGTATTGATGTTTTATTAGATCATTATAGCAATACATGTATTGATGTTTTATTAGATCATTATAACAATACATGTATTGATGTTTTATTAGGTCATTATAACAATACATGTATTCATGTATTATTAGACCATTAACAATACATGTATTGATGTTTTATTAGATCATTATAACAATACATGTATTGATGTTTTATTAGGTCATTATAACAATACATGTATTGATGTTTTATTAGATCATTAACAATACATGTATTGATTTTTAATTAGATCATTAACAATACACGTATTGATGTTTTATTAGATCATTATAACAATACATGTATTGATGTTTTATTAGATCATTAACAATACATGTATTGATGTTTTATTAGATCATTATAACAATACATGTATTGATGTTTTATTAGATCATTATAACAATACATGTATTGATGTTTTATTAGATCATTATAATAATACATGTATTTATGTTTTATTAGATCATTAACAATACATGTATTGATGTTTTATTAGATAATTAACAATACATGTATTGATGTTTTATTATCTCATTATAACAATACATGTATTGATGTTTTATTAGATCATTATAACAATACATGTATTGATGTTTTATTAGATCATTAACAATACATGTATTGATGTTTTATTAGATCATTATAACAATACATGTATTGATGTTTTATTAGATCATTAACAATACATGTATTGATGTTTTATTAGATCATTATAATAATACATGTATTGATATTTTATTAGGTCATTATAACAATACATGTATTGATGTATTATTAGATCATTAACAATACATGTATTGATGTTTTATTAGATCATTAACAATACATGTATTGATGTTTTATTAGATCATTAACAATACATGTATTGATGTTTTATTATATCATTATAACAATACATGTATTGATGTTTTATTAGATCATTATAACAATACATGTATTGATGTTTTATTAGATCATTATAACAATACATGTATTGATGTTTTATTAGATCATTAACAATACATGTATTGATGTTTTATTAGATCATTATAACAATACATGTATTGATGTTTTATTAGATCATTAACAATACATGTATTGATGTTTTATTAGATCATTAACAATACATGTATTGATGTTTTATTAGATCATTAACAATACATGTATTGATGTTTTATTAGATCATTAACAATACATGTATTGATGTTTTATTAGATCATTAACAATACATGTATTGATGTTTTATTAGATAATTAACAATACATGTATTGATGTTTTATTATCTCATTATAACAATACATGTATTGATGTTTTATTAGATCATTAACAATACATGTATTGATGTTTTATTAGATCATTAACAATACATGTAGTGATGTTTTTTTTAGATCATTAACAATACATGTATTGATGTTTTATTGATCATTAACAATACATGTATTGATGTTTTATTATATCATTATAACAATACATGTATTGATGTTTTATTAGATCATTATAACAATACATGTATTGATGTTTTATTAGATCATTAACAATACATGTATTGATGTTTTATTATATCATTATAACAATACATGTATTGATGTTTTATTATATCATTATAACAATACATGTATTGATTTTTAATTAGATCAATAACAATACATGTATTGATGTTTTATTATATCATTATAACATTACATGTATTGATGTTTTATTAGATCATTAACAATACATGTATTGATGTTTTATTAGATCATTATAACAGTACATGTATTGATGTTTTATTAGATCATTAACAATACATGTATTGATGTTTTATTAGATCATTATAACAATACATGTATTGATGTTTTATTAGATCATTAACAATACATATATTGATGTTTTATTAGGTCATTATAACAATACATTTACTGAAGTGTTTATTTGAGTCATTAACATTGAATTCATACTGTAAGCAAAGATTTATCTGCGTGTTGTAAACTGCACACATTTTTTTTCCAAACCATATGGATAGGGTTTAATTATGTGATGTCAGTATCTACAATTAATAAATTGCATAATCATGGGAATAGTACCTAGTTATTGTATATACATGTAAGATCAATACGTAAATCTCCATGTTTACGGTATTACTACCTAGACATGTAACTATGCAGAGTTTAAATCGATCTTTTATTGTTCTATAATAACATGTCCCCATCGCTTTGTGATAATACGTCCCTGGTTTTTTTTGACAGCGGCCGAGTCTGACCACAGTAACAGTGACTGTTTCGCCTGTGCCATTCTGTCTCATGGGGAGGAGGGATATGTGTGGGGAATTGACAGGATGGTTCCAATCAATGACCTTCTGGAGCCGTTCAAAGGCAACAAATGTCTCTCTCTGGCAGGCAAACCCAAGATTTTTCTCATTCAGGTCAGTAATGTACAATTGTTCTTATCCAATATTTTAATAGTTTAGATGAAAAAAATAATGCTGTTTCTTTGATTCCTAAATGTTTAGTTTAGAATAAATCTGATATCAGAGATCTTTATTTGTTGTAATTCGTTTTCCTGTGTTTAGGCAATGCTTACCCCCAAGTTAAGGCAATGTTAACTTTACACCAAGTTAAGGCAATATTTACCTAGAGTTTTGGCAATATTTACCTCGAGTTTAGGCAATGTTTACCTAGAGTTTCGGCAATACTTACTCCCAATTTTAGGCAATGTGTATCTAGAGTTTAGGCAATATGCTTACCCCAATTTTCGGCAATGTTTATCCCAAGTTTAGACAATGCTTACCTAGAGTTTAGGCAATGTTTACTCGGAGTTTAGGCAATGTTTATCATGAGTTTAGGCAATACTTACCTAAAGTTTAGGCAATGTTTATCTTGAGTTTAGGCAATGTTTACCTAGAGTTAAGGCAATTTTTACCTAGAGTTTAAGCAATGCCTACCTAAAGTTTCAGCAATGTTTACCTAGATTTTTGGCAATGTTTACCTAGACTTTCGACAGTGCTTACTTGGTGTTTAGGCAGTACTTACCCAGAGTTTACGCAATGCTTTTCTAGAGTTTAAGCAATGCTTATCTAGAGTTTAGGCAATGTTTATCTAGAGTTTAGGCAATGCTTATCTAGAGTTTAGGCAATATGCTTATACCCCAATTTTAGGCAATGTTTACCATGAGTTAAAGCTTAGAACACTGGAATACACCTGTAGTAGTCACTACATGATAACGAGATAAAGATTTTATCATTAGAGAAATTCAGGTATCTTCTATTCCCTGAGAGCAATACTGAGAGCAATAGGATTTTTCTTAATTGATTCTGAAATAAAATCTTGTTTCTTCACACCTTTATACATTGACTTGAATCGTTTGTATACAAGTTTTTAAATTCATGGCGATTTGATGCTGCTAAACACAGAAAATGTGAAACACGTCAATTTTTTGGACACAGGCTTGCCGTGGAACCAAATTTGATGTGGGGGTGGACATGAATGTGGCTGATGCTAAAGGCTTTATGGACATCGAGCCGGAGTTTTCCCTGCAGAAAATTCCATCTGAGGCAGATTTCCTCATTGCATACTCTGTTGTCCCAGGTAAGTAATCACACCTGTGTTTGATGGCATGATTATAATGTTACCGATTCGTCACTATTATTGGTTACTTCTTATTGGTTGATAACCAGTACGTATTGGATACATGTTATTGATTGGCCATTGGTATTAGTTACACTGTTATAATTGTTTACATGTTATTGGTTGATTACTGCTATTGGTTACATGTTATTGATTGGTTACTGCTATTGGTTACATGTTATAATGTTATTTATTGGTCACTGCTATTGGTTATATACTATAATGTTATTGATTGATCACTGCTATTGGTTATATACTATAATGTTATTGATTGGTCACTGCTTTTAGTTACATGTTATAATTGTTTACATGTTATTGATTGGTTACTGCTATTGGTTACATGTTATAATGTTATTGATTGGTCACTGCTATTGGTTAAACACTATTGATTGGTCACTGCTATTGGTTACATGTTATAATGTTATTGATTGGTCACTGCTATTGGTTACATGTTATAATGTTATTGATTGGTCACTGCTATTGGTTATATACTATAATGTTATTGATTGGTCACTGCTATTGGTTATATACTATAATGTTATTGATTGGTCACTGCTATTGGTTATATACTATAATGTTATTGATTGGTCACTGCTATTGGTTACATGTTATAATGTTATTGATTGGTCACTGCTATTGGTTATATACTATAATGTTATTGATTGATCACTGCTATTGGTTATATACTATAATGTTATTGATTGGTCACTGCTTTTAGTTACATGTTATAATTGTTTACATGTTATTGATTGGTTACTGCTATTGGTTACATGTTATAATGTTATTGATTGGTCACTGCTATTGGTTAAACACTATTGATTGGTCACTGCTATTGGTTACATGTTATAATGTTATTGATTGGTCACTGCTATTGGTTATATACTATAATGTTATTGATTGGTCACTGCTATTGGTTATATACTATAATGTTATTGATTGGTCACTGCTATTGGTTACATGTTATAATGTTATTGATTGGTCACTGCTATTGGTTATATACTATAATGTTATTGATTGGTCACTGCTATTGGTTATATACTATAATGTTATTGATTGGACACTGCTATTGGTTAAACACTATTGATTGGTCACTGCTATTTACCTCCATTTCAAAATGCTTTATCACATTGTAAGTTTAGAGTAGGTGTGACAGAAACAAAATAACGTTTCAGGAAAAATATTTTCAGTTAGATGTGCTTGCTCGAGGAGTTCATTGGTTTTTTTGGGGTGGTGCAGGTAAAATGAACATATTAACAGCATACAGGGATTTAACAGCTTATACTAGAATTGGGGCTTCACAATGTGGTATTGGGGATCCCCAATACTTTAACAGAAGGAATTTAATAACTTGTATAAAATATGTATTTGTATATGACTAAGTTATACATGTACTTACCATTCATTACTTCTTACATACAGAGTATTAGCAGGGCTATCATCTTGAATGGTTTCTTTGAAAATGTTGAAATACTTTTGTATGAATGTTAGACAATTTATTGTTACTAATGTTACATGTAATGGTTGAGCTGGTAGCTTTCAAAATGGAGAGAACTGCAGCTGATTTCTTGTTGAAGTAGAGCACTTTCTCATTAATACTTTTCTCACACGTGATGTCTATACTGATACTGTCTGTAACATTGCTTGTTTACAGGTTATTATTCCTGGAGAAACTCGACCAATGGCTCCTGGTTTGTACAGGCGCTGTCTGAGGTCCTGATGAAATATGGCCAGACAGTGGACCTCCTCACCATGATGACACGTGTCAATCAAATTGTGGCCAACAAATTCCAGTCCAACACGTCCCACGCAGAAATGAACGCGAAGAAACAGATTCCCTGTATCACCTCCATGCTGACCAAAGAGGTCTTCTTCACCAGTAAATAGAGGGGCACCTGCTATATTGATGTAGGGCACCTGCTCAGCTGGTGAAGTGATAAACATAACTGCCATAATAAAGGAACTGAACAATTTAAAGTGTGAATGACTTTTCTCCACTGTTACACATTGGCAACTCTAAACTTTTTGTTAGACGTTTCCAATTTCAAAGTTTAATTACAAGTGCAGTTTTTGTGTTATGGTGTTTTCAGGGAAAATATGGATGGATATTTGTAAAGCTGAAAATGAGATTGTCCGTCTTTTTATAATGGAAATTTTGTTTAGGTCCAACAATTTTCTGTGACCTTGTGGCACTTGGGGAAAAAATGTGTCCAGGATGTAGAAGATCTAGGGCCAGTTATGAAAATAACTAAATAGAGAAGTATTAAAATAGTAAGTGAAAATGATATAATTAGGGTATATGTAAGTAAAATGATAATCTCATAGGAGTTATAAAGCCACATCTCAACATTCAAAAACCATAATTTATAAATACTCCAACATGGTGCTGCTTAATTTCTTTTTAAAATTATTTCAGCATACAAATATATATCATTTACAGTGTATGTTTGTAAAGCATTAAAATCAAATTAAAATGAGGACTAACACAAAGTGTAAATGATGTACCAATGATGTGTGTAAAAGTGTCATAATGTTTACAGGCGTGGTACTGTAACTCATTTCACAATGTTTACAGGTGTGGTACTGTAAACTCGTGTCACAATGTTTACAGGTGTGGTGTAAACTCGTGTCATAATGTTTACAGGTGTGGTACTGTAAACTCATGTCATAATGTTTACAGGTGTGGTGTAAACTCATGTCATAATGTTTACAGGTGTGGTACTGTAAACTCGTGTCATAATGTTTACAGGTGTGGTACTGTAAACTCGTGTCACAATGTTTACAGGTGTGGTACTGTAAACTCATGTCATAATGTTTACAGGTGTGGTACTGTAAACTCGTGTCATAATGTTTACAGGTGTGGTGTAAACTCGTGTCATAATGTTTACAGGTGTGGTACACTTCTTTGTAAACTTGTGTTTGACACTTTGGTGTAAACATTTGTCAGAATATTATTTACAGTCGTACACTTCTGTGCCAACACTTGTCAGAAATGTTTACTGTTGTCATGTTTTTGGCCATTTGCATTGATCTCTCTTGATGCGTTTAAAAATGTTACAAAATTACTTTTAATTTTTGTGTTTTTTTAGTATTTTCTATATTCCTTTGTACATAGATAGCATTTGTCATATTTCAGGTCCTCAAATTGGCCTTTTTTCTGAATGATTAACAAGCAAATTTATACACAAGTCTTGTTATCTCTCTATGGATCAAACTAAACACAACGTACAATCATGTAAAATCTTCATCTTTAACTGGCTAAGATGGTAAATATATTCATGTGACCTTTAACCTCAAGCATGACCTTGATCTGACAAGAAGCCTTGAGCTCATTGAAATATAAATTGTATAATTTTTACTTTGGTTGTTTAAAAGATTGGATATATGGGCTGACAAATCAAACCCATGGACATATTAGGGCAATGTCATTCCTCAGTCAATGAGTAATGTATTATTTTTCATAGTAATTTTAAGAAATATTTTGTTTTATGTAGTACCACATTATTTAATTATAAAGTATTGTACACCATGCTACAATATTTTAAATCTCAAAAAATAGATCTGAAGAATAGTATAGCAAATTACAGTGACATCATAAACCTCGTGTTTCCATAAATAGACATCAAGAAAATTAATAAGCAACTGTTATTTCAGTCAATCCATGGTATTATTCCACCAATCAAGAAGACAATATTGATCTCGGACTTTGTCCTCAGTCAATATTAGCTAGGCTCTTGGAGCATTGACTAAAATGAACTTGTTATAATTGTATTTCACTACGTTGTGATGCGTGTGCAGTTGTTGAACTAAACAGCTGTATCTCTTTGTGTGTGCTCTGTAATATAACATTTACTTCATTTTTGGATTTTGGTTCAACACAATAAAAACAAAATATGCAAACAAAATGTTCTTTGCATTAAATACATTTTTTTTTTTAATTTCCTCAGTTGTCTCTGTAACAGCCATGCTATAATTCAACAAGGGTTTTGCCCCCTAGAGCAAAGCACATCTCTTTCTTGATGGCAGAATATTTTTTTTGACAATTTGTATTTGTAAGTTTCTTTGAAAAAAAAAGAAACTAGTCTAAATTGTCACAATGTTCCTGAAACAATAGCAGTCCAACCTCCTACATCACTATCATTAACAGCTGGCTTGAATCTGGGGCTGAAAGTACCGGTTTAATTTTGCTAATAATCCTTTGTCCATTCAAATTCAACCCTCTTTTGAAAAAGGTTGGCAAGTCGGGTGAACCAACTATTGTGAAAAAATTTGGACAAAATTTTCTGTGAAAACCAGTCATCCCCAAAAATCTTGTTAAACTCTTTCTTGTTTGTAGGAATAGTGAACTCTGCAATAGTTTCCTCTGGTGTAACATAACCTTGACCTACTTTATGACCTAAATATTCTACAATAGAATAACAAAGGTCACTCTTCTCAAGATTCAGTTTTAAGGTAATTAACTTTTTATAACAAATGTAGACCCTGGTTCCGTACCCATTTCATTGGACATAAACATTTATTTCTTAAACAATCCAGTTAAAAATTTGTATGTCAATTCAAATTTTGAAAGAGTTTGTGAAGAACTACATTTTGTGATGGAAGGATTGTTTAGTCAGAAAGCTCTAAATCTGCAGGAGTTTATCGTTTCTGATTATCCAATATATTGTCAATGTTATTGATTGGTTAATGCTATTGGTCACATGTATTTCAATCAAGTTCAATACACATAGTACGACTACTATAGACTTTAAAATAATTCAAACAATTCGGCTGATATATTTTTCCAAGTAGAACACCAATTCTTAAAAACCTCTACACTAATTTACTCAAAATTTTGTAATAATTCAAAAATTTGAACTAGAACCACTACTTTTTAAAGGTCCATCTTAAATCTATCAAGCAAAGGGTTCTCAAGATATTGAGCAAACAATATTTTACTTTGTCCAGTTTGAACCTTAATCATTTACCTTGTGACCTGAAAATCACTAGGGTCATATCTCTTGGGGCAACCTTTGTACAGAGTTTGGCAACTGTCAAGTAAAGGGTTCTTTAGATATTGAACGGACAAGACTTGGTCTACAGACTGAGTGACCAACAGGTGCAAAACAATATGTCCCCTCCTTCTCCAAGGGGGCATAAAAATAATGGGCAATACTACAAAACTCGGGTGTGAATCTTTTAAGTATGCTTTAGAAAGAATGCATGAATCAGAGATGTTCATCCTATATGAGGATTATTTTGTTTCGTTTTCTTCTTACCGCAGAATTTATAGTCTATACTAAAACCGAATTCTCGAGAACTAGAAAGTATACAGTGCAGGTAAACAGTTTATCATGTCACCTTTCTATTGAACTCTTCCTAAACATCGCTCTAAAAATAAAAGGTCATGAATCTCCCAGAGCTTAAAACTACGTCAATCGAGCACGTTCTACACAACAAATTAAATATTTATGCATAACACCTGCGTACGGAGCGCTATGCTCCATGCCAGTGAGACCTGGGCTCTGACCAAGCCAAATCTTCATCGCCTACTACACAATGACAGGGCCATGATACGACAGATCTGTAACATCAAGCCTGAAGATATGGTCACTGTATGTTCAACTGAATTGCTGGGGCGGCTTGGCATCGATGACCTTGACCTCATCTTAAGGGAAAGGAGACTCCGCTGGTATGGCCATGTTGTCAGATCCAGCAGTGCAGTCAAGTGCGCTCTAAATATACAAGTTCCTGGGAGATGTAGTTGGTCGGCCAATGCTATCTTGGAGAGAGCTGACGGAGAAAGATCATAGGGAATGGAAACTCTCTACTACTGACCCTCAAGATCGGAAAGAATGGAGATCTGAGGCGAGATCTGCCATGCGTGCAGCTAGCCAGATAACTGGAAGGGGGCCCACTAGTGTGGACATTACCTGTAATTCTGCACGGAAATAAAAAAGGAACCGACAACTTCATCAAACGGATTGTGAGAATAGGGACCTATTGATCTCAACAATACAGACTTATTTCTAGTGACAAAGAATGTGAACAATTCCTAACAATGGATGCCCTTCTCATTCCATCTATTGCATTTATTTACAGAAGTTCTTGTTCATCCATTACATATATTGTCCAGAACTTCTCGTCCATCTGCTACATATATTGTCCGTAACTGCTGTCAATCTTGGCAGTGCTTTTTCTGCAGTACCAAATTATGTAAAGTAACAAATAATGTGTGACATCAGCAAATCCAGTTATTAGAAATTACCCTCCATCTTGAGTAAAAAGGAAGTGTGTTGGACTCTGAAAACAATTCATTTATTTTTCACAATAACAGTATGACTCCCTTAAAGGAAGAACACACAACACAGTTTACTCAGCCATAACAAAATAGATCAATATAAATTAAAAATTTGTAACAGTACGTAACAATTCACCATGCTAGGATTTCATTCCGAATTCCAACATACATGTAATTCAAATCTCTTCTCCATGACGCAGTGTCAGTCACATGACCAGTAGCTTCCGGCTCCCCGTCCCACAGAGAGTAACAAAACTCACCTTTACATGTAAATCTACACATACAGCACTCGCTCGTCATATAAATGCACACCCGTCCCACAGAGAGTAACAAAACTCACCTTTACATGTAAATCTACACATACAGCACTCGCTCGTCATATAAATGCACACCCGTCCCACAGAGAGTAACAAAACTCCCCTTTACATGTAAACATACACATACAGCACTTGCATGTACAAACCAATGCTTCCTTGTCGAGCAGACATGTATGTATTACTTATATAAAATACCCACAGGCTTGTCAGTCACCAGAGTATTAGTTAAATGTATCACTGGCCCCAAGGCCTATGAAATGTAGAATAATTTTTTGATCTTGCATTATAATCAAGCTAAATTCTCAAATTTAGCAGCTGTATAAAACAAGATGTGTTCTTAAAACACAAATGCCCCGAAAGTGCCAATACTGATGAAAGACTTTACATAATATATATTATATTAACACTCTATGACTATTTAGGACCCACCCTAGAGTCAGAACCCTGGGGTTGCTAAATTCACAATCTTGGTACATCCTTTTCCTAAAGTTTTACATTTTATCAGCAAACTTGATGTCTTTCCAATGAAACAGACAATAATCACAATGATAATATTGGCCCACCCTTGAGATCAGGAAATTTACAATTTTAGTTATGGGCTACCTTCTCATTCTAAATATATATTTACTGTCAATTCTAAAGTATCAATAGAATTTTAAAGATGTTACTTAAATGCTTTACAAATACACTATATACCAAGTTTGGCCCTGCCCTGGAATCAGAACCTTTACCCAGGGGATCATGAAATTTACAATTTTGGTACAGGCCTTTCTGCTCTACATGACTATGCATTTAGTTTTTCTGAAAAATGTTTTTTGAAAATTGGTCAAATTTTGTCCCAACCCTAGGCCCCGGGAGTCCTGAAATTTACAATTTATGTCCCACTTGTCCCAAAGATGCTTCATACCAAATTCAGAAAGAATTGGAAGGGCATTTATCAAAAAGTTAAAAATAAAAAAATGTTTAATAGTTAACACACACTGACCATTTTAGCCCCACCCTGGTATCAAAACCCTACCCCTGGGACCCTGAAATTGACAATTTTGGTATAGGACTACCTGCTCCTTCTAAGTATCAATTTAGTATAAATAGAATTAAGAAAGATGTTATTTACTGTACATGTTTTACACATAAATACTATCTACATGTACCAAGTTTGGTCCCACCCTGGAGTCGGAATTCCTCTCAAGAAAATTACAATTTTAGGTAGAGGTTTCTTGTTCTACATAACTATGCATTTACCTTTTCACAGATATGCAGTTGCAAAGAAGATTTTTTTTTTGATAATTGTGTCAATTTTTGACAGTTTTTCTCTTGCCCCTAAGGCCCCATGGGTGCAGGAGTCCTGAAATTTACAATTTATGTCCCCCTTGTCCCAAAGATACTTCATACCAAATTTGAAAAGAATTGGAATGATAGCTATCAAGAAGGAATAAGAATGTTCAATTGTTAACACATGACACACGACGGACTCGAACCATTGGCAATAGTCACCTGAGTGACTTGGGTAATCTAAAAAGTTCTTCGAGTCATTCAATGACATGAAGTATTGCACATCAGTAGATCAGACAGTCAAATGCTCAGGTGACATCCTGGATGTGCTTGAAGCCCGGAGAAATGCCGTACTGCATAAAGTCCGTGGGTGTTTTGCCAAGCGACATACTGTTGGGTATGGGCTCGCTAGTGGAGGAGGGTTCCTCTTGGAGGAAATCATCTTCATCCTGTAATACATCACAATATTAAATCTTAGTGTGATACATCACAATATTAAATTTTAGTGTGATACATCACAATATTAAATTTTAGTGTAATACACCACAATATTAAATCTTAGTGTAATACACCACAATATTAAATCTTAGTGAATACACCACAATATTAAATCTTTGTGTAATACATCACAATATTAAATCTTAGTGTAATACACCACAATATTAAATCTTAGTGTAATACATATATATTATTACTACAGTAACTTGATCCGAAGAGTTGGATCATGTCGAGTTGACAGGCGCGGATCATCAGATCACACGAGACGCGAAGCGTCAAGTTTGATCTGATGATCCGCGCCTGTCAACGAGACGTGATCCAACTCTTCGGATCAAGTTACTGAAGTAATGATAAATTTATTATATACCCCCTTGGTATAATACACCACAATATTAAGTCTTAGTGTAATACACCACAATATTAAATCTTAGTGTAATACACCACAATATTAAATCTTAGTGTAATACATCACAATATTAAATCTCAGTGTAATACATCACAATATTAAATCTCAGTGTAATACACCACAATATTAAATCTCAGTGTAATACATCACATTATTAAATCTCAGTGTAATACATCACAATATTAAATCTCAGTGTAATACATCACAATATTAAATCTCAGTGTAATACATCACAATATTAAATCTCAGTGTAATACATCACAATATTAAATCTTAGTGTAATACATCACAATATTAAATCTCAGTGTAATATATCACAATATTAAATCTCAGTGTAATACATCACAATATTAAATCTCAGTGTAATACATCACAATATTAAGTCTTAGTGTAATACATCACAATATTAAATCTCAGTGTAATACATCACAATATTAAATCTTAGTGTAATACATCACAATATTATTTAATGTTTGGGTATATAATGGTGATTGTTAACAGAACATGCTAAATTCTGTGCAATCATTTGAAATTGTTGTCAACAAATTTCATGGATTGCCAAGATTTTACAGTTTCATTGGGATGTAATTTCATAGATATAATTCAAATCTGTACATTGAAACATAAAATGAAAATGTGGATTTCATTGTAAATAATTCAAATAAAGAAGAAACCTTCTGAGGTAAAATAAACAATTTATCAAATTTCTGCCTATGATATACGTACATTAGAAAGTTCTTGGTCCTCTTCAATACAACCCTGATACTCCCTGTAGTGAGGAATAATGAAACGGCCAGACCTACAATCACAAACAAACAGATCTACAATCACAAACAAACAGATCTACAATCAAAAACCAACCAACAAACACAAACAAACCTACAATCACAAACAAACAGAACTACAATCACAAACAAACAGATCTACAATCACAAACAGATCTACAACCACAAACAAACAGATCTACAATCACAAAAAAAAAATAATCTACAATCAAAAACTGATCCACAATCACAAACAGACTTACAATCACAAACAGACCTACAATCACAAACAAACAGATTTACAATCACAAACAAACAAATCTACAATCACAACAACAAAAAATCTACAATCACGAAAAAAACCCAAAAAAATCTACAATCAAAAACAGATCCACAATCACAAACAAACACACCTACAATCACAAACAAACACACCTACAATCACGAACAAACAAACCTACAATCACAAACAAACCTACAATCACAAACAAACCTACAATCACGAACAAACCTACAATCACGAACAAACAAACCTCCAATCACAAACAAACAGATCTACAATCACCAAAAAAAACAACAAGAGGCCCATGGGTCACATCACTCACCTGAGTAACCTTGGTCCATATCAGAAGACTTTCCATATATATATTTGCATGTAAAACCATAGTCCCTATTATGGCCCCAAACCTACCCCTGGAGGCCATGGTTTTTGCAAACTTGAATCTACACTATGTCAGAAAGCTTTCATGTAAATGTGAACTTCTTTGGCCCAATGGTTCTTGAGAAGAAGATTTCTAAAGATTTTCCCTATATATTTGTATGTAAAACTTTGATCCCCTATTGTGGCCCCATCCTACCCCAGGGGGGCATGATTTTAACAAACCTGAATCTGCACTATATCAGAAAGCTTTCATATAAATCTCAGCTTTTCTGGCTTAGTGGTTCTGGGAAGAAGATTTTAAAAGATTTTTCCTATAAATTTGTATGTAAAACTTTGATGCCCCCCTTGAGGCCCCATCCAATCCCCGGGGTCCATGATTTTAACAAACTTGAATCTGCACTATATCAAAAAAAAAACAAAAAAACAAACAACAACAAAAAAACTTTGACCCCCTATTGTGGCCCCATCCGATCCCCGGGGGCCATGATTTTAACAATTTAGAATCTACATTATATAAGGAAGCTTTCATATAAATCTCAGCTTTTCTGGCTCAGTGGTTCTTGAGAAGAAGATTTTTAAAGATTTTCCCTATATATTTGTATGTAAAACTTTGATCCCCTATTGTGGCCCCATCCAACCCCAGGGGGCCATGATTATTACAATTTAGAATCTGCAATACCTAATAAAGCTTATCTATAAATTTCATCTTTTCTGGCCCAGTGGTTCTTGAGAAGAAGATTTTTTAATGACCCTACCCTATTTTTACCTTTTCTTGATTATCTCCCCTTGGAAGGTGGTCTGGCCCTTTATTTTAACAATTTAGAATTCCCTTTACCTAAGGATGTTTTGTGCCAACTTTGGTTGAAATTGGCGCAGTGGTTGTTGAGAAGAAGTTGAAAATGTGAAAAGTTTACAGACGGACGGACGGACAGACGGACGGACGGCGGAATACGGGTGATCAGAAAAGCTCACTTGAGCTTTCAGCTCAGGTGAGCTAAAAAATCTACAATCAAAAACTGATCCACAATCACAAACAAACAGATCTACATTCACAAACAAACAAATCTACAATCACAAAAAAAAAAAAAATCTACAATCAAAAACAGATCCACAATCACAAACAAACACACCTACAATCACAAACAGACCTACAATCACGAACAAACAAACCTACAATCACAAACAAACCTACAATCACGAACAAACAAACTAACAATCACAAACAAACCTACAATCACGAACAAACAAACCTACAATCACAAACAAACAAACCACAATCACAAACAGATCCACAATCACAAACAAACAGATCCACAATCACAAACAAACAGATTCACAATCACAAACAAACAGATCTACAATCACAAACAAACCAAGAAACAAAAACAAACAGATCTACAATAAAAAAAAAAAAAAACGACAAACAAACACAATTAAACCAACAATCACAAACAAACCTACAATCACAAACAAACAGATCTACAATCACAAACAAACAGATCCACAATCACAAACAAACAAGCCTAATCACAAACAAACCTACAATCACGAACAAACAGATCTACAATCACAAACTTACAATCACAAACAAACAAACCTACAATTAACGAGCATTCTGTAAGTAATACATGTTGCCTACAGCCCCAAGTTAAGTTGTCTGCATGAACAATCACATGTCAACAGATAACGCACATAACTAGGTCCCATAAACAGCCATATATTTAATTTCCATACTTTCTATGTCGAAGGACCATAAGTCAGCAAAAAATCAATGGATCCGAAGAAAATTTTAACTTGATCTGTAATTTGTCATGGTAAAGCAATGTACCAAATATCAAATAAATATCTACAAACATGATGAAAAAAGTAGCTAGGGGTTCAATTCTCAATCCCAGCACCATGTTAAACCAAGGAAATTGAACACATGTAGTGGCTATTCCTTAGCCAAGCACCTGGCATTAGAGGTGAAAGTCTTTGGAATATGACCTTCAAAATGGTGGTTCCATACCATGGCAGGCATTGGTACAATAAAGAACCCTCACTAGAGTCCTGAGTGCCATACTTAGGTTTCAATTTGTCATATTTCACTTACAGCTGGTGATGTCACCAAATAATTTTAAAAATCTAAAATGAAAAATAAAACAAACAAACAACAAACCCACCTGTTCAAAATCAAACAAACAACAACAAACCCACCTGTTCAAAATCAAACAACCACATACCTACCTGTTCAAAATCAAACAAACAACAACAAACCTACCTGTTCAAAATCAAACAAACAACCACAAACCTACCTGTTCAAAATCAAACAACCACAAACCTACCTGTTCAAAATAAAACAAACAACAACAAAAACCCACCTGTTCAAAATAAAACAAACAACAACAAACCTACCTGTTCAAAAGATATGGATCAAAGGGGAAGTATGAGTCAAGTGCCACGACAGCAGGCGACCCTAGTGTGTTACTGGTCACTGGTAATATACAACGCTTGTTACGCTCGATAATCGTATCACAGAAAGCCAGCTGATGCATTCTGAAATAGATGATATACGTATCACAGAAAGCCAGCTGATGCATTCTGAAATAGATGATATACGTATCACAAAAAGTCAGCTGATGCATTCTGAAATAGATGATATATGTATCACAAATAGCCAGCTGATGCATTCTGAAATAGATGATATATGTATCACAGAAAGCCAGTTGATGCATTCTGAAATAGATGATATACGTATCACAGAAAGCCAGCTGATGCATTCTGAAATAGATGATATATGTATCACAAATAGTCAGCTGATGCATTCTGAAATAGATGATATACGGTTTACATTTGTGTTGTTTGGCATATCAATGATTCAGCAGCTGAGATTGCAGAAATAAATAATGTCAGTAAATTTCAATTTATACAAACATCACAGAATCTGAGAATGCAGAAATAAACAACGTCGGTGTTAAAATAATATTAAGAAATTGAAAATGTGCTATATTTACTTTACTGTATATACAATATTTACTTTTCTGTACTATAAGCAATTGGATTTATCACTTCATTTTGAAAATGCATACATCAAAACACTGTTTGGTGACATTTTCTTAAACCTAATTTGTATACATAGTGGGGGCAAATTATAATTGAACTACAGAATGAAATTTTTTTAAACTGACTTAAAGACTGCATTAATTCACTCCGTCAACAAATTGGTCTTGAAATATTCATCTCACAATAGACTAGACAATTTCTTTGATAGAATCTGTCGATTGGCCTACTGTTAATTTTGCACACTGAAAATACAAAGGTGTCTACCTTGTTATTGAGGAGAATGTTTTGACAATGACTGGTAGACACACCCTCAGGGGGTTTAACCGACTCGTCACGATTCGCTGCAAGTTCAGACTCTCCGCCCACTTGTGACCTGCAATTAAATAAACATCAAGTGTACACCACTGAACAAATGCAAACCAAACACGTAAGTCAGAGGTAGAGCAAATACACGAGAGAAAATCCCATCCACTCTTCTTGGACCTATCAATCAATGGCATAGTCAATGCTCTCTACTCCCACAGTTTAAAAAGTCTAACCTTTATCTTTCAAAACACTGAATTTTTTGTGATGAGAACCTTTACAAGGAGGGAGATTGCTGCTGCAGTACTAGACATTTCAATATCGCATATTGAGTAATTTTAGTGTCCTGAATATGTGACAGGTTTGAAATCTTAGTGCTTTATGTCTTTATGGATTTTCATTTCACATGTGAAATAATTATATAAATGGAAATTTTGGCATGTTTATTTTGACGACTTTTCCTCAACTGCCAAAAACAACCAACATTTCTAGCATGTTAAAATTATACCAACATACGATAAATATTTTTACACCATCACTATCAACATTTACCTTTCTTCATTTCAAAGATTTCTCTGCTCCTGAAAACAAAGACGTAGAAGACGGACTGACAGACGGAGTAGAACGGGCCGTGATGGTGGACGTCTGCATTCACCACCTCCTCACTCGTGTTGTCTAGGTACAGGTGTACCCACTCACACATCAGGTCCAGGCAAGCTGTCACGGTACTGAAACAAACGCAGGAGTTAGTATAAAGTCACGGTACTGAAACAAACACAGGAGTTAGTATGAGAAAGTCACGGTACTGAAACAAACGCAGGAGTTAGTATGAGAAAGTCACGGTACTGAAACAAACGCAGGAGTTAGTATGATAAAGTCACGGTACTGAAACAAACGCAGGAGTTAGTATGATAAAGTCACGGTACTGAAACAAACGCAGGAGTTAGTATGAGAAAGTCACGGTACTGAAACAAACGCAGGAGTTAGTATAAAGTCACGGTACTGAAACAAACACAGGAGTTAGTATGAGAAAGTCACGGTACTGAAACAAACGCAGGAGTTAGTATAAAGTCACGGTACTGAAACAAACACAGTAGTCAGTAACAGAGAATGATAAAATCAGTCTCTTGATTTTAATAAGTCCATCTGTCAAATTCACTTGTCCTACCAACAATTTCACCGATTTCTTACCTGAGGGGAACAAATATGGCTCTAGCAAGCAGACTTCCAATATAGCCCACTGCTGCCTGTCTGAACACGCTCTCTGTGTTGGGGTTCTGGACCTTTTTCCACAAGTAGTCTATAAAACCTTCACAAATTGGCTGAAAGAACAAATCACTGAGAGCCTATAAAACCTTTCTACATTGGCTAAAAGAACAAAGGTACAGACAGTTTATAAGACCTTCTTAGATTGGTTGAACAGAAAGAGAAAACATTTCCTATAAAGCTAATTATATTGTCCGACAGAGTAAAATTTCTGATCCGAAATTCTGAATTGTAAAACTATATTTGACAATATGTAATGCCAGATAAAATGATAAACCTTTGGTCTGATTGAGAAGTGCTAAATATTGATATCTGCTTCCTGACTTTCTGAGTTTCTGTCTATAACACATCTGTTAGTGACAGTCAAAATAATGCACTAAACAGCAGATAGCTGTCTTCATTTCTTTTCCTGAACAAACAATATTCAACACTATGAAAAAGGTATGAAGTATTTGAAGTATCTGTGAGCTACTCCAATAAGGTAGTTAGACTGAGGTCCTCACCAGTTTGGTACTACAGAGATAGAACATGATGAACTGGACGTGACAGGATGCGTGGGTTGGAAGGATGAGACGGTCAAACACCAGCAGTATTTCCCTGTACAGCCTCTTTGTGGCGTCCCAATTACACTCACCTGGACAAAGAGAAAGATCCCCATAACAGACACTGACATCAAACACATTAGAGAAACAACAGACTGTTATAGAGAAACAACAGACTATTATAGAGAAACAACAGACTGATATAGAAACAACAGACTGTTATAGAGAAACAACAGACTGTTATAGAAATAACAGACTGTTATAGAGAAACAACAGACTGTTATAGAGAAATCAGACTGTTATAGAGAAACAACAAACTGTTATAGAGAAACAACAGACTGTTATAGAGAAACAACAGACTGTTATATAGAAACAACAGATTGTTATAGAGAAACAACAGACTGTTATAGAGAAACAACAGACTATTGAGTAACAGACTGTTATATAGAAGTAACAGACTGTTATAGAGAAACAACAGACTGTTATAGAAACAACAGACTGTTATAGAAAAACAACAGACTGTTATAGAGAAACAACAGACTGTTATAGAAATCACAGACTGTTATAGAGAAACAACAGACTGTTATAGAGAAATCACAGACTGTTATAGAGAAATCACAGACTGTTATAGAGAAATCACAGACTGTTATAGAGAAACAAGAGACTGTTATAGAGAAACAACAGATTGTTATAGAGAAATCACAGACTGTTATAGAGAAACAACAGATTGTTATAGAGAAATCACAGACTGTTATAGAGAAATCACAGACTGTTATAGAGAAACAAGAGACTGTTATAGAGAAACAACAGATTGTTATAGAGAAACAACAGACTGTTATAGAGAAATCACAGACTGTTATAGAGAAATCACAGACTGTTATAGAGAAACAAGAGACTGTTATAGAGAAACAACAGATTGTTATAGAGAAATCACAGACTGTTATCGAGAAACAAGAGACTGTTATAGAGAAACAACAGATTGTTATAGAGAAATCACAGACTATTATAGAGAAATCACAGACTGTTATAGAGAAATCACAGACTGTTATAGAAACAACAGACTGTTATATAGAAGTAACAGACTGTTATAGAGAAACAACAGACTGTTATAGAGAAATCACAGACTGTTATAGAGAAATCACAGACTGTTATAGAAACAACACTGTTATAGAGAAATCACAGACTGTTATAGAGAAACAACAGACTGTTATAGAGAAACAACAGACTGTTATAGAAAAACAACAGACTGTTATAGAGAAGTAACAGATTGTTATAGAGAAACAACAGACTGTTATAGAGAAATAACAGACTGTTATAGAGAAACAACAGACTGTTATAGAGAAACAAGAGACTGTTATAGAGAAATCACAGACTGTTATAGAGAAACAACAGACTGTTATAGAGAAATAACAGATACGGACTATTACAATTAGGTTCATTAAAATGTGGCCTTCGAAAACATTCAAACTAGTTTTAGCCATGAGTCTGACAAAAAGAATAATGAACTTAAAAAGTTTAAACTACAGAACCCACCAGCATCTTATTGTTTAGTGGTTTTGAAACATTTTGCTTTTAAAATTGTTACTGTGAATCTTCATAATTAAATCTTTTCTTCTACATTATCATTTGTTCCTTCTATAAAATGTATCGCATTTAAAATATTGAATTATGGCATAAGTATTGCAATACAAATATCGTGAAGGGGGTGTATCGTTTCAGCCCTACATAGAACATGGATATGTTAGCAAACCAAAAACATTCACAATAATATTTACATTTCTTTATAAGTTCAAAACACTCTCCAGCAGACTGTAACTACAATTTACATATTGTGATGATAGCAAAGTATCAACTACCAACCAAAGAGGTCAAATTGGAATTAAACTGGTTTCACAGAAAGATCAGGACTTGTAGAGCTCACCATTAGTGTAGCAGACATTAGATATGTAAGTCAGGGTCATTTCCATACAGATATCGAGTATGTTTGCTTCTTTGTGTGTCATAGGTTTATCTGAACATTTTCTGTTGAAAGTGCTGCCATCTTTATTCTCTGGATCTCTGGTTAAGTCTTGTTCAATATCCTATAAGATAGATATTCAAATCAAAGTCCTATAAATAGATCTTCAAATTAAAGTCCTATAAACAGATCTTCAAATCAAAGTCCTACAAATAGATATTCAAATCAAGGTCCTATAAATAGATCTTCAAATCAAAGTCCTATAAATAGATCTTCAAATCAACCCTTGATGCTTTCATAAGACAATGTGACTTCAAAATATTGCCATGGGTAAACTTTTACCTTAAAGTATTTTCTAACATTGACCTACATAAATGTACATGTCCATTTTGAATAGGTTGCTTAGTAGATTTCATAGACTGGCCTTTAAAGCTATATATGCCATAATCTTTGCCATGGATATTATCATAGGAATAAAAAACTTTTTTTATAAAGCTATATGAGTTATTCACTTTATGCAAATTAAGCAATCTAACTCAATCAGATCAAAAAGTAATCAAGCTAACCTAATTAATTATATGTTCTCTGAGTCGGATAGTGAACGCCCTATTTCGAAATATTCATCTGCGAAGTTGCATGTGAATATTCAGCGATAAAAGACAAAGATGGAAACAGGGTAGCAAGAACCACTTTGATGATGGAGGGGGGAGTTAAATTTCATGAAATCACCATTCAGTATGACTACATGCTGTAAATCTCCCATGGTGTTTCTAATAATATTTTTCTCTTGTGCTTGTGCACATTCACCGTTAACGTCATTCCTTCATAAATATGCACTAGAAAATCCCCATTTTCTCCTAATACGTTGCGTAGACCAGTACTCCTTTACTACCTATATATAATTAGTTGAAATTGTCAAATCGTATTATTTTTCATAGTTTATCAAACTGACAAAATTCTGGTCTGGTTTTTCACATCGAACAACTTGTTTGATACAGCACATACACCCTTAACCTTGACCCTTACCATATCAAACACAATGCCCTCTTCCATGTCCTCCTCATCACCTTCCGTTTCTTGTATGTCCTGTCGTGGAGCCCGAACCTGAGAAACACAAAATAATTTACAATATAAATGATACAACCCCCCCCCCCCCCTACTTGCTGAGTTTTATTTCCTGATGTTAAATGGTTGTCATTCTTTTATGCTGGCTGTTTCCTTTGACCTTGACATACTTACATCAAGTTTAAGCATCCTATCTACAACCAACTCCAGAATTTTCTGCCTGAGATTGGGGATATAGCTGGTGATCTGTAGCAGGTTCCTAGTGTAACATTCCAGTACGTAGGCAGTCCTCCCAATGAATGGAAACAAATCGTGTAGTAGCGGCACTAGCAGAGTCGACGACCTACGGCAGTAACAAGACCCACAGATGCAGATTATATCTGATAATTCGATAGCAGTATCAATTTTACAAAGTTCAGAATACAAAATTCGTGAAAATTGCATCCAACTTTGTTGAATGAAAGCTTACATTGGGACAGAACTCAGGATGGCCTGGAGTACCAAGTGGACATTCAGGAAAAGTGCCTCATGTTTTTGTCGAGTCTCCGCACTCACCTCCTCCGAGTCTGAGTCCGACTCTGATAAAAACAATAACAGTTAAACACTGTATACATGTATGCTTAACAACTTCATAAAAAGTGTTTTAACTATTTTCAAAGGTAAGATGTAAAAATGTATTAAACTATATATTAATCACTTTCTTTTGATCTTCCAAATACAAAAATACTGTATATACTCGCCTATAAGTCGGTCCGCCTATAAGTCGGTTGTATTTTTTAAGGTTATTTTGTAGGAATTTGCCATTGACCCGCTTATAAGTCGGTACAAATTTTTGTCAGAATCGGTTGACAATTTCAAGTCAATGCTCTAGGGTTTTTACCTATGTTTCAAAAAATATTTTGAGAAATTAATAATTATGAGGTGCTCAATATCCAAGCCATATCTGTTTGGGGTTTAAACACAACCCTTGATCTGGTATGGACAATGATCTCTTGTTTACCTAAGCAATTATGGTCTCCTAATTACCAGTACCTGACACTGTGTTTACTTAGTGGCTGTTATTGTGGGATTCAGGTATAATTCATTGTATCAACAATAGAGTTTTTAAGAGTCAAGAATGATGATCTAAATTATCTGTTAACAATATTCAATCTTTTATGAAATATATTTCAGCCGGTATACATATGAATATTTCAATATTAAATCAGGTTCGTAATTCAATTTTACCGATAAACGACAGATTAGTTGAATTGAAAGTATTAGTTACCGGTATGTAAATAATTTTTAACTAGATAAAAATATGTAAATACTTGTACTTTATACATAATTTTAAAATACATACACAATACAATATGTCTAGATATTTGTGAACAATAATCATTTGTGTGGTAGTCCATGATAATCGTCGGAGTTGTTTAAAAAACACTACATTACGCTGCCCAGAAAAATACCAATCTTCTTAGGACGCGCCTGTAAGTCGGACATAGAGTTTTGGACCAAAAATTGACTGCCAAAAATCCGACTTATCGGCGAGTATATACGGTAAACAATTCCTGCTAACATCAAACTTTTTTCTATCACTTCGTAGATAAGTGATTATCATGACTCAACCATCAGGAAGTTTGTATTTGAAAGAGAGTGGTCTGGCCTTGTCTCAACTAACACTTGACCCATCAGTCTTCCTTTACTTACTGCTGATGACTGGTGAGAAGCACTTGACCAGCATGCGGAGACTGGCCCTCAGATAGTATGTATGGGCACAGATGAGCCCCAGGAGAAGGGACTGATACTCTCGAACGACGGACAGGTCTCTACAGGGCCAGTCCAACTTCTGACAGAAAAAAAGACATGGAGCTATATTTAGATAGGAAACTATAAAGATGCAATACTGATAGGCATTGTTTTTTAAAACCTGAGAAAAAAAAATCTTACGGTGAAAATTGAACAGATAACTATATTGAGAACAGGATGAGGCTTCTTCCCTGCATTATATATATATATATATATATATATATCAATAATTCTGAGTACATGTACCAATATGTATATCATCTGTTAGTCTACACATTGTGTGTTTAAAATTCCACGTACAAAAATTATCTGTTACCTACAGTAGTCTATCAAAAGCTTTCATTGCAGGTTAATTTTGATTAACAGAATGATCCGATTGACAGAATGATCAGATTAACAGAATGATTAGATTAACAGAATGATCAGATTAACAGAATGATCAGATTAACAGAATCATTAGATTAACAGAATCATTAGATTAATAGAATGATCATATTAACAATATGATGAGATTGACAGAATGATCAGATTAACAGAATGATTAGATTAACAGAATGATCAGATTAACAGAATGATTATTAACAGAATGATTAGATTAACAGAATGATCAGATTAACAGAATGATCACATTAACAAAATGATTAGATTAACAGTATGATCCGATTAACAGAATGATCCGATTAACAGAATGATCCGATTGACAGAATGATCAGATTAACAGAATGATTAGATTAACAGAATGATTAGACTAACAGAATGATAAGATTAACAGAATGATCAGATTAACAGAATCATTAGATTAACAGAATGATCATATTAACAGAATCATTAGATTAATAGAATGATCATATCAACAATATGATCAGATTAACACAATGATTAGATTAATAGAATGATTAGATTAACAGAATGATCAGATTAACAGAATGATTAGATTAACAGAATGATTAGATTAATAGAATGATCATATTAACAATATGATCAGATTAACAGAATGATTAGATTAATAGAATGATTACATCAACAGAATTATCAGATTAACAGAATGATTAGATTAACAGAATGATTATATTAACAGAATGATCAGATTAACAGAATGATCATATCAACAGAATTATCAGATTAACAGAATGATTAGATTAACAGAATGATTAGATTAACAGAATGATTAGATTAATAGAATGATCATATTAACAATATGATCAGATTAACAGAATGATCAGATTAACAGAATGATTAGATTAACAGAATTATCATATTAACAGAATGATCAGATTAACAGAATGATTAGATTAACAGAATTATCAGATTAACAGAATGATTAGATTAACAGAATGATTAGATTAACAGAATGATCAGATTAACAGAATGATTAGATTAACAGAATGATCAGATTAACAGAATCATTAGATTAACAAAATGATTAGATTAACAGAATCATTAGATTAACAGAATGATCAGATTAAGTGAGATACACAGGGTACACACCAATAGAACTGCCACTAAATCTTCAAACTCCTTTGATAGTTCTGTCACATTGTCTTTCATCCCTCTCAGGTAAACTCTAAGGTCCTCCGACTACAAAGACAACATGCTGATAAGCCTGGGCTGTCTCCAAAACATTACAGATACTGGGGAGTTTTTCCAAACGATGAAGAGAAATAAGACATACACCAAAAACTGAAACACACATACCTTTGTTTGTGGATCAGATAAAATGTTGACAAATTCATTATATTCTTTGTGTGAACCCTGCAAAAATTATATAAACTTAGTGAATAGTAAATCTCACCATTACAATAATAAATCAGTTTTTACCAGTCCAGATAAATAACAAAGGCAGAATAACCTTTGAATTTTATAGCATATTCAAAAATAAATATCTATATCCATTTCAACATTATAGACAGATTTTCTAACATATAATTTGTTGAAAACAACCGTGCAGGACTTCAGTTTGATGTGTGTCAAACCTTTGCCAGATTCCAAACCAAAGCTGTCGAAACAGTTACCAAGCTGGGAAACAAAACCCAAGCTATCAATTAAGGTAGGTAAATACTATTAGAAATTTCTGTCAATCAAATTTTTTTTTTCATTTAAATAACTTTAACAACTCATAAACTAACTTAAAAACCCATATTAGACATACCTTTGCAGGTTTATTTTTATACTATGAGCTACAGAGCACATATACCCCTGGTTGCTGTCAATCATATCATACATAAAAATACCTACATGCTATCTCATACTTATAGAAAAAATAAATATAGTGTAACATACAATTCATGTAGATTCTAGCAACTTCAGCTCATGTACAAATAATTTTGTTTCTAGAAAGTACTTATGAAAAAGAGTTCAAATATTCAACAACTTTGCTGACGATTTTCGGAGGCTTTATAATTCTGGGTTTCTTTGAACCAAACACAAACTCACTAAAAACAGTTTGAATTCCACGGTGAGGGTCACGCCTATGTATGATTTTTAACTTGTTCAGGCTTAGATTGCAAGCTATATATTGAGCCTTTTAGAGATCAGTGTAGATATTACATTGTTTTGTACCATTGGAGCTAGTGAGGACTTGACACTATAATAATTCATGGTAAATATATCTGAAGATTCACATTTGAATGCTAAATTTGACTCGTACAGTTCTCGTAAACTACAAACATCAGACAAAGAAGTTATAACCAGAACTTTCTAGTCGGTGTTTAAAATTTAAAACCGGATATGTAAAAGCACGGACTTTCCTTAATACACCGGTTTCAAGATATATTGAGTTATTTAAACAATAAAATGCTTTCTTTGTTGTTTCATCAAGTGATGAAGGTAGCAAGTATTGCAGAAAAAATACACAACATGCAAATGCGGGTTATACACATTTTTTCTGCAATGAATGCCACCTTCATCACCTGTTCCGGGTTTAAATCACAACTCTGATTACGTCAGCCATTTCTTAAGTGGTCCCCTATTGTGACAGCTTCTCCCAAGACCAATCCCGGGACAGGGGACATGTTGAAAATGGATTAAAAGCACGTACTACATGTAAGTGTTGATTTCCTTATGACAGTTTTGTGCATTACTATTAAATGTTTGAAAACAACTTGTCTATTGCGTAAATCCAGGCACATCCGAGTCAAAAGGTCGGTCGAAGCATAAAAACCGTCACCAACTCAGGCATTTACACGTTTTCCAGAATCAAAACATGAATGCTTGCGAAGAGAAGTTGATGCAGGCTCTGCCTCTCGACTTCTCTAAAGAGAATAATCGTAGGTGAGCAGATCAAAGGTTCGTATTTTAATTAGATTGATTATAGATCTAGATTGACATCATATCTTTTATATAATTAAATCATTTCATGCTAATTTGAGAAATTCTTTCAAAGTGTAGTGAGCAATTTAATCAATTTTCACGACACTTCCAGATCTGATATATATATATATATATATATATATATATATATATATATATGATTGCAAAATCAAAATATTGATGTACTCCACACAACAAGGAAAAATCCCAGACATAGCAATTTCATAAGTTGAATACCTGTCTGTGTTGGTCCAGCAGAGCCTTTAAATCAAATCTACCAGATCTTCCTTTAGTCGACATTCTTGAAAACTCTGCACAACAAACAAGATAAATAAAGTACACTCTCTAATAATACACAATCCACGTGACATACTTCAACCAGTTGAAGTTCTGTTTACTTCACATATCAAATCATTTATATAAGAAAAGACATACCTTCGATTAATTACTTATTGGGTTCTTTTGCTAATTGTGCTAAATTATAATGCTTCCATTTATCATATTTTGAGACAAAATGAACATTATCGTAAAAACGTGCTCTCTCATTCTTATTTCAGGAAAATCAAAGTTAATTGAAGCCCGATCCCGAAATAAATTACGTTTTAATAATATTGCTAGAATATCTAACAAAAATTCTCGAAGAAAAACACAATTATTTCTAGTAGTTAAATGTACCATAGTAAATTATTTATTTGCATGTTTGAGCATCACTTATATCAAATAACTATTGATTGATAATGCTATTTCTAGTGAACTCTTTTGTTTTGAAGATAAAATAGTAAAAGAAACATGTCTGCGACCATGGAAGTAGCACCTGTCCGTGTAAAGCTTTTGTTTAATAATCTTCCTCTGGAAAGTTCATGGGTTTTAGTAAAAACAAAAAAGTATCCCAAAGTAAAAGAATTTATTTCCTACATTAAGCAAAAGTTCATGCCCGAAGAAAATGGGTCTTTGTCTATCTTTGTCAATAGCTGTAGAGTCCCGGAGTGGGAAAAATCCTGCATATTTCGTGAAGATGACGCTGTACATTTGTATTTCAAAGAGTCAGAGCACACTTCTGATCGGTAAGTAATATAGTCCATAAATGATGATTTACAATATGGATAAGGTCTACGTCGGTAGATGCACAGGGTCTTGATCTAGCAGGTCCAGCCCAAAGACTATTTCTACCTACGTATCTACTCATAGCTACCTAGGTATTTAAGCCTACTACAGGTAACTATTTTTACCTACTTTTTCATTTACTTGCATTTCGTGGCCAAATGCAGGAACGACGCAATATGGTGTGTACCAAATTTCTTGATTCACTTACACTGACGATGAATACCACAAAAATATTGGACAAAAAGAATTACTTTCTAACCTTTGAAATTTGCATCAATAACTACACCCAGTTCCATTTTGTAGGAGCTTAGGATCAAAGCTATATGATCTAAGAAGTCTAGAATGTCTTACAAATCTGTATTGATTTTAAAGTTTACCTTCATGCATTTTTACATTATAAAAGGTTTTTGGGTCGATTTTTCATGTATTTCCTCTGTATTCTCCACCCTCGTAAAGTATTCAAATTTACACTCCGAATTTTGCCGTGTACATGCACAACATTATACATAAAATGACTGACATGTTTAAAAGATGCACCTTAATTATTATTTATTTATATTTTTAAAAACAGGTAAAAGTGGGTAGAAGTAGCTACTTTAAGTAGGTTTAAATACTTAGGTAGCTATCAATAGCTACGTAGGTATTAATAGTCTTTGGACTGGACCTGTTTAAGTCTAATCTTGTCTGAGATTCGGCTTGGCTGAATATTTGGACTGACCGTCAGAGATTAGGGCTTGCTCCCATAATATATAGAATAGAGTAGTATTTATTACCAAATCAGGGCACAAATGGGTGTAAACATGTAACATATATTATAATTGTTGATACAGTAAAGACAATACACAGTGAAGAGTAATTCTTGGAGTAATACACTCATTAGTGGTATTTCAAGTTTCATATGTAAGCAAACGATACATGTGTGTTATCCCTAATGCAATATATAATGTGCCTGATACATCAACAAGAGGCAGCAAGAGTCGGTGCTAAAGGATATAAAACAGAAATCGCATGATTGTGTAAAATATATTAAACTGCAATGGACAGCAAGGATACTTTAGGATAGTATAATATTCTTAATTGTGTTAATTAGTCCACTTCTGCCCAATGCAGAATATATAATAGCACGCACATTCCAGCAGCTTATTGACATGATAAAGCAACAAACTCGCAGTAAATGAGTCAATAAATATATCCATATATGACTATGAGATTGTTTAACTAATGGTGCATATTGCTGATATTGTAGCGATGTACATCTGAACATAATCATACGAAATATACCCGATATATCAACAAGAGGCACCAAGAATAGGTGCTAAAGGATATCCCAAACAGAAATCCGCTTCTGCCTCATGTACAATAAACAGATACATAATGTATAGAGATAAATATGAAGATTGTATGTTGAATTGTATGTGTAAATTACACTAAACTGCAATGAACAGCAAGAGAGAGTGCTAAAGGATAGTATATTATTAGTTATATGTTAATTTATCCACTTCTATTAGTTATAGTATGTTAAATAAGAAATTGTGAACATAGTAGGGCAGGAATGTATCAAAAGTATTAAATGGACCCACGGTTGATGGAGAGAGGATTCAGAGGAACAAAGCGTAATCAACCGTGGGTTTCCGACGATCGCTGTGAGCTAGATGCAGATAGGATGACTTTTAAGGAGGAATAATACATCATGATGATGGCTGACTTCCTTAAAATTTGAAAAATATAAATGTCAGCAGTACATGTATATTCCTTTTGTATCTAATTGCCTAGCTGGGTAGTTCAATTAACGTGTTGACTGCTGATCTTTAGTTTGTGTGATCAAATCCAGCAGGTGTTATAAAAAAAATTCAGATTACTTTCTGCAATATCAGCATTTTTTAACTAAATAAGTGAGATTTGAAACTTCATTTTCTAAATATTATTGCACATATATTCTCCACTTTCTACCCATATCAGATTTCTCTGGTGTGCTATTCATCCTTAATTTCACACTAATACAGAATACCGTAATAACTTTACATTTTTTTTTACAACTGGATTAAATGTAATTTACTTACTTCCAGCAGAGTTATGGTTCTTGGACTTTCAAAATGTCTTAAGGCTTGACAGTTTTCCTCACAGGGTTTTGACACAATCTGAGCAAACTGGTACTCTTTATACTATATATACCAGTTTGCTTAGATTGTGTCAAAACCCTGTGGTTTTCCTGACTATTGTTGCTCTGCTTGCAGATATTGAATTGTATTTTTAGGTTGACTACATTAGAGCAGGGTGATCAATCAAATACAAATAAAATAGAATTGCGAAGTAAAAAGAAGAAAAAGAAGAAGGAGAAATCCACACTAGAACACAGTGAGAACACAGAAAGAAATCATGAAGAAATGGACACCTGCAAGTCTGATGATGACCACCATCAGGCCAGTAAGAAACGCAAAATGTCGACCGAAAATCACGCGATCGCTGTGTGCAATGTGGAATCAGAGTCGGTGAAAAGTTCTGACCAAATAGTGGACGCAATTCCTTCCAACAAAAGAAAGCGCACTAGAAAGCGAAAAAATCGTCAAGAGAAAACAGAGATCCCAGTGATTAGCAGCACAAAGCCAGTTAATGTTAGGCCCCTCAAACACCATGCAGATATGTCGGGGAACCTGCACATCAAGTTCACATCAGACAATGAGGAGGAAGAGTCGTGCTCAACATTTGATGTCACCAGGACACAGCAAGACTTTGTACAGCGGGAGGACCAGCTAACACAGAGAACCAGCACACCCGTGTATCACAAAAGTCAAATGACAGAAGTCACGTACAGTGACAGTCCTCCCAGAGTAAAGACACCGGCCATGTCACAGTCAGTTCTAGCCAATGGAGTGACGGTGTTTTCTCGACCGAGAAGTCGGCAGATTAAGACCAGTGATTTCAGAGAACTGACCAAAGAGGAACAACTAAGTACTAGGCTGACCAATAGGTCCCTTGTGTTACAAGTGAGAAACTCATGTTCTGTTCACATCACTAAATCATGCAAAGCGTCCACTTCATGAAGAAAACATATTAAAGCTCTTTGCCAATACTTTTAAGAGTAATTTTAAGACTCCTACACCAATGTCTGCATCATTTAATGATTTCTATGGAATTACTGTAAATGTACATTATTTTACGCGGTACTTATTTTTGTTATGTCTGCAGTTTCATGAACGTAGTAGAATTTCATGTAAGTCATCCCGTGGAATTAAATATGTCTACAGTAAAGCAGTCGTAGGATTCCATTTTCTTTTGAAACAGAACAATGGTCAGACTAATGGACAAGGAGATGGTCCTGATCCTCCATCGATGGACAGTCCGGAGAGCTCACTGGTCAAGGAGGCCCCAGTCATCGCAATCCCTGTACGTCGGGAATACCAACAGTTTCCACTTCTCCAAGGCAACCCAAGTCCTGGTGATTTCATAGCATTCAAGGTATGATGCATGTAGAACCATTTCTATGATAACTCGAACTTTGGACATGTGATAGTGTTTAAGGTATGTGGTAGTGGTTAAAGCTGACATGACTTAATAAATACATAAAAATTTCTCATCTTGACCACCATATTTCTTTCAGTTAGCCTAATTTACTCTATCCATATATACCCCAAATGTGATTGTCACACCTGAGTGAATTACACTCAAGCCTGAAAGTAATCATTATGGCATGTTACAGAAACCAGTGATTTTTTAAGACCCATTTTAGATCAGAATATCGCCCAATTCCCCTCTAAAAAACTAAAGAAAATTACTAATTTTTTTCCAATTTAACTTGCACTTTTCCCAATAATAAAAAGTGGTGAAAAATGTATTTGATTAAAAAGAAGTTCAATGGGAATAGTTTATGTATGGCATGACGAAGACATGTCAATTTTAGATGATTTAGAAAGAATAGTCGAAAACTAAGAGGTTAGAGAAAAGAAAGTTAAATATGTAAAATAAAAGAAGAATATGACATCAGTTTGTGTTTCATTTCTTGTTTGATACAATGTATCTAGCATATTTACAATAATGTCTAGGTTTTCCCAATTTGATCAAAATGTTGACAATTCTTCCCAGTTCGACAGCCACAGGACCCTTTTAAAAAATGTTGAAAAATCACTGGAAATGTTAAAACACACATTCTATATTTCTGCAATGCATGCATGCAATTTTTATGATTACATGCATTTATATATTCATGAATGTTCCTATGCTTAAAAAAATCTTGGTCTTTATGCATTTTGTTTTGTGATTTGGTTTACCATTCCATACAGTTTGTACATGAAGAAAAACTTTGGAAAGGGTGCAATGCCCCAAATAGAGAAGCAATAGACTGTGCCTGCTGCCCAATCCCATTCACTGATTTTGCGAATAAATATTGTTTTATTCAAAATAGAAAACTTTATACTTATTTACTTTCTATTTCTTTGTAGGTGCTGGAAATGTCTGAAAATTACACCCCAGAAGTTGGAGATTACAAGGTAATATAGAATTACAGGGTAATATAGAATTACAGGGTGATATAGAATTACAGATTACAGGGTAATATAGAATTACAGATTACAGGGTAATATAGCATTACAGGGTAATATAGAATTACAGGGTAATATAGAATTACAGGGTTATATAGAATTACAGGGTTATATAGAATTACAGATTACAGGGTAATATAGAATTACAGATTACAGGGTAATATAGAATTACAGATTACAGGGTGATATAGAATTACAGATTACAGGGTAATATAGAATTACATGGTTATATAGAATTACAGATTACAGGATAATATAGAATTACAGATTATAATGTAATACAGAATTACAGGGTAATATAGAATTACAGATTACAGGATAATATAGAATTAAAGGGTAATATAGAATTACAGATTACAGGGTAATATAGAATCACTGATTACAGGGTAATATAGAATTACAGATTACAGGGTAATATAGAATTACAGATTACAGGGTAATATAGAATTACAGGGTAATATAGAATTACAGATTACAGGGTAATATAGAATTACAGATTACAGGGTAATATAGAATTACAGGGTAATATAGAATTACAGATTACAGGGTGATATAGAATTACAGATTACAGGGTAATATAGAATTACAGATTACAGGGTAATATAGAATTACAGATTACAGGGTAATATAGAATTACAGATTACAGGGTAATATAGAATCACTGATTACAGGAATGTTACACAGTCAAGTATATATGTCTCTGCCGAGGATCAAACCATGGACCTCTAAATATATAACCTTCCTACTAGCTCTGGCTAGTGGGTTAACCCTTGAGCTTGATTGGAAGAATACTGGACTGTGGTGCCAGAGGGTTCAATTCTCAGCAGAGGCATGTACAGTATCTGTTACAGGAAGATGAACTACAAAGTTTCAATATTCAAACATGTGATACATTTTGATTGGAGGGCTATAAACTATAACATTACTGGAAATTTCTTATTACATGCAAGTAATTAACTAATTACAGAATTTGATTAACAGTCTAATCAGTGAAGCTGATATTTGTTTATATTGCAATCATACAATAATGCTACATGTTATCAAGGTAGTGTTTGTCTTGAAATCAAAATTCTTGTTTTCATTTAATTACCACCAAATTTATTGCAGCATTAGCATTTTCATGTTCTTGTGATTTGACAATAAACAGTAATTTCATCTAAGTAAGTAATCATGTGATTTGACAATAAACGGTAATTTCATCTAAGTAAGTAATCATGTGATTTGACAATAAACGGTAATTTCATCTAAGTAAGTAATCATGTGATTTGACAATAAACGGTAATTTCATCTAAGTAAGTAATCATGTGATTTGACAATAAACGATAATTTCATCTAAGTAAGTAATCATGCTAAGATTAAGGAAAACAGTTTACAGAATCCCTAATAGGTCAGATTTTTTTGTGTACTTTGCAGGAGGCCAGTGTTATCAGTTTTAACAGCTCGTCCCAGATTGTTGAATTAAACATCATCCCGGGCTTCTCTAGAGGTTTGTCCTGCGTCATACTGTGTGCTTTTGTCTGTGTTCTGCCAGTACAGTGGTATATAACGTAGTTCCACCCTGCTGTGATGTCAAGATTTCGCAAAGTCAATGATTTAATAAGATTTATGCATGACAGGAACATAAATTTTGTTGGAGTCTTTTTCAATAGTCATTGTAAAAAAAAGATCTTGTTCACCATAAAATACTTCAAAAGTCTAAGTTATATACCAATTACATGTTTCAAAATATTGAATCCAAGGGCAATAACTCTGTTTTCATGTAATTACATATCAAATCCATTATGCAATAGATATCCTTTATTTTTTAACAAACATTTAAAATGTGTATATTTTTTAAAGAAACAGTTTCATGAAATTGTTATGAATATTATTATATCATTTAAACCAGTTTTTGTGAAATTTTTATAATATGCTATTTAAGAAGAATTGCAATTTTCTGATGTTGATACAGGTATATGTGTTCTAATTGATAAAAAAAAAATTATTAATACCGTAACATACTTATTTTATCATTTTTATTTGTTACTAAGATACTGGGTATATTATTTGAAAAATGAACAATCAAATACATGTATAAGATTGAACCTATAATTCTAGAGAGGTGGAATTACCTTAACAATGCAGTTTACTGTTACCTTTGACAGTAACAATTAAAAGCAGATTTTTAAAGGATAAAACAATTGAAATCGGTTGTAATCAAACCAAATTTTTGAAGGGAGAGAAGTTGAAACAATATATCTTATCCAAGTCTTGTCAAGTATGAAAATGGCTACATTCACTACATGATAATAAGTGCTTTTATCATTTGTCTTGGTTCCTGTTTCCAGAAAAAAGGGCAGGAAAGTTTGATGTGGACCTTGAAGATGAAGAGACTGAGAAGAATGCAGAGGAAAATAACGTAAAGTTTTCTGACAGTTTATTTCATTATTTGATTTGTTTCAACGTTTTATTTGATTTGTTCATACAATTTATTTCACTATATGATTTGTTTGAATTGAATTAATGACATACACCTCGGCTAACCTGAATTTTATTGGACTATTTCAGATTGAGGTTCACCCTTTAACCTCTATGATGGAAGTGAGGTTAATCACATGAACAAATTATTTTTCAAACCAGAATAATATTGACCTCACACTACGATCCAATCATTGACAAAACCTGTGAGAGTATTGCTGTATAATGTGTACATACTGAAATTAAATTTGAAATAAAATAATGCATTTTACTTTTCTTGTTTCATGATGTTTTCAAAGGTAGCCCTGGACTATAAGACATATATGTTTCATGTGCTAAAAAGGACAAAAAGATTTTCCCTATTGTAACCTGGTTACAAAATTGCCACTCGGGGAAACTGCTCTGATTTCTTGACATATCTAATGTGCATAACCAAGTAGTGAGACACCGGAGTCTTTGATAAAATGTTGTAAAGTACTAGCATAAATGATGTAAAGAACAGACCCACATATACTACCTTGTGGTACAGAAAATTCAATGTTTTATATTACGTTATCTTTTTCTATTCTAATTTATCTGTCTGTGAGTGTGAATATGTTTTATACCGGACCACAATGTAAACCAATCTCCCGTGCAGAGTTGTCGTTCATTACTCTCCCAGACATGAATGTATCAGCCGATGGTCGAGAATGAATGTAAACTAGTCATTTGATACTTATAATCGTGCTATCCTGTCTAAATAAAAGAATTTATTACTTCCTCGTATGTATTGCGTTCACTGGATGTACAAAATAACCACAATTATGTCATTAATTATTACCTATTAAAATGTACGTTTAAAACTTATCATTTCTATCAAAACTTACCATTGATTGTTTTTATAGTATTTTGCCAATGCCCTAATGCATGTATATGTGTGTGTGTGTGTGTGTGTGTGTGTGTGTGTGTGTGTGTGTGTGTGTGTGTGTGTGTTCATAGAAATTCTTTATATCATGATCATTGAGAGAAGATACAGTTCCCTTATCAAATTGATTTTCTTACCAAACAGTTGTGAATACAATAGTGTTTAGGATGCCCCTTAACAAGCAATTGTTAAGATAGTGCAGTACATACACAGATAGCATGTGCTTTACAAAGACAATATTAGAGTTTCTAATTCTGAAATTTTCCTAACAATCAGTTGTTAAGACTTTTCTGTACAACAAGATCCATAGAAGATAGAGTAATGTTACTTCATCAACATTGGAGATAGGAGAATATTCCTCTATCAGAGATTTGAGCAATGAGATTCATAGAAGATAGAGTAATGTTACTACATCAGCATTTGAGATAGGAGAACATTCCTCTACCATAGGTTCCACAGAAGATAGAGTAATGTTACTCCATCAACATTTGAGATAGGAGAATATTCCTCAATCATAGGATTCACAGAAGATAGAGTAATGTTACTACTTCAACATTTGAGATGGGAGAACATTCCGGTTCTTTAGCGTGCCACACCTACTGTGACACGGGACATCCATTTTTAAGGTCATCTCTGAGGACCCATGACATTCACAGCTGATGCCGAGCGTTTGGTGATGGAACTGTCACTACCTATTTTAACGACTTAAGGCTGTGGTCTGTCGTGGCCGGGATTCAAACCCCGGCCTTCCGCATGCAGGATGAACGCTCTAACCTCTCGGCCACCGCGGTGAGATTTTGAACAATAAGATCCATAGAAGATAGAGTAATGTTACTCCATCAGCATTTGAGATAGGAGAACATTCCTCTATCATAGGTTCCACAGAAGATAGAGTAATGTTACTACATCATCATTGGAGATAGGAGAATATTCCTCTATCAGAGATTTTGAGCAATAAGATCCACAGAGGATAGAGTAATGTTACTACATCATCATTGGAGATAGGAGAACATTCCTCTATCAGAGATTTTGAACAATAAGATCCACAGAGGATAGAGTAATGTTACTACATCATCATTGGAGATAGGAGAATATTCCTCTATCAGAGATTTTGAGCAATAAGATCCATAGAAGATAGAGTAATGTTACTCCATCAGCATTTGCGATAGGAGAATATTCCTCTATCAGAGATTTTGAGCAATAAGATCCACAGAGGATAGAGTAATGTTACTACATCATCATTGGAGATAGGAGAACATTCCTCTATCAGAGATTTTGAACAATAAGATCCACAGAGGATAGAGTAATGTTACTACATCATCATTGGAGATAGGAGAATATTCCTCTATCAGAGATTTTGAGCAATAAGATCCATAGAAGATAGAGTAATGTTACTCCATCAGCATTTGCGATAGGAGAATATTCCTCTATCAGAGATTTTGAGCAATAAGATCATTGAAGATAGAGTAATGTTACTACATCATCATTGGAGATAGGAGAACATTCCTCTATCAGAGATTTTGAGCAATAAGATCCACAGAGGATAGAGTAATGTTACTACATCAACATTTGAGATAGGAGAGCATTCCTCTATCTTAATTCGTTTACCCTATGACAGGTTTGCTCTAAAACCTAGAAAAAGTACTCCTGGAATTTTCTTTTTTATTCTGGAATGCATTAGTTGTATTTTGATATAAAAATAGAGGTTATTGTAACACATTTGAGGTTGTTTTTCTGCTTGCTGGAAAGGCCAGAGAAGTTGTAATTACAGTCAAATGCTCATGTGAACTTTTCCGATCAAAATAAATTTGCAAAGGGGAGACAAAAGTACAAAAGCTGCAATTTTTCAAAACAACATGAAAGCATTGATATACTATTGTGGGTCATGAAGCTTAAAGACATTGCCCTTTTCTTGCTTAAAGCTGACATAAATATGTGTATATATATCTCACTATATCGGTCATATTTCTTTCAGATATACAGATGTATATTACAATACATGCACCTTCAAAACTACACTTGTATATATAAGAGAATCAGATACACTGTAATGAAAATATACTAAAGTTTACAAGATTCGTTTTCTCATCAGGAATCGCATCTTAATTCACGATCTCTTTGTTGTTGTCAGTTCCTTTTTATTTCCGTGCAGTATCACGGGTAGTGTCCACACTAGTGGGCCCCCTTCCAGGTATCTGGCTGGCTGCACGCATGGCAGATCTCACCTCAGATCTCCATTCTTTCTTTACCTATACATATTCATTGATTGAATCATGGGTCAGAGCATATTGTGGTCCTTACTTAATTTGCATTTGCATGAAGGGAATGGGAATTATGTATACATATTTAAGAATTCATGTAAGCTTTAAGATAGAATGGTTGCGTTTAGTCTGTTCAGATGCTGCAGTTGACCTATATTTTCTGGATAAGTATTCTTAGTGACCCAGTTTAATTTCTGAATCAGATTCAGTCTTAATATTCTATAGCTTTGACCGTTTGAGGGTTAAACTTATAAAGATACACAACATTAAACTTGCTGCAGCTGGATGAAAGAACTAGATTAATGGTAGAGGCAGCCTGGAAACAACCTGTTCTATACGGATGAAACATGTTGTATACTGATGTAATATGTTCTATACTGATGTAACATGTTCTATAATGATGTAACAACATGTTCTATACTGATGTAATAACATGTTCTATACTGATGTAACATGTTCTATACTGATGTAACAACATGTTCTATACTGATGTAACATGTTCTATACTGATGTAACATGTTCTATACTGATGTAACATGTTCTATACTGATGTAACAACATGTTCTATACTGATGTAACATGTTCTATACTGATGTAACATGTTCTATACTGATGTAACATGTTCTATAATGATGTAACAACATGTTCTATACTGATGTAATAACATGTTCTATACTGATGTAACATGTTCTATACTGATGTAACAACATGTTCTATACTGATGTAACATGTTCTATACTGATGTAACATGTTCTATACTGATGTAACAACATGTTCTATACTGATGTAACATGTTATATACTGATGTAACATGTTCTATACTGATGTAACATGTTCTATACTGATGTAACATGTTCTATACTGATGTAACATGTTCTATACTGATGTAATAACATGTTCTATACTGATGTAATAACATGTTCTATACTGATGTAACATGTTCTATACTGATGTAACATGTTCTATACTGATGTAACATGTTCTATACTGATGTAACATGTTCTATACTGATGTAACAACATGTTCTATACTGATGTAACAACATGTTCTATACTGATGTAACATGTTCTATACTGATGTAACAACATGTTCTATACTGATGTAACAACATGTTCTATACTGATGTAACAACATGTTCTATACTGATGAAACATGTTCTATACTGATGTAACAACATGTTCTATACCGATGTAACAACATGTTCTATACTGATGTAACAACATGTTCTATACTGATGTAACAACATGTTCTATACTGATGTAACAACATGTTCTATACTGATGTAACATGTTCTATACTGATGTAACAACATGTTCTATACTGATGTAACAACATGTTCTATACTGATGTAACATGTTCTATACTGATGTAACATGTTCTATACTGATGTAACAACATGTTCTATACCGATGTAACAACATGTTCTATACTGATGTTACAACATGTTCTATACTGATGTACCATGTTCTATACTGATGTAACATGCTCTATACTGATGTAACATGTTCTATACTGATGTACCATGTTCTATACTGATGTAACAACATGTTCTATACTGATATAACATGTTCTATACTGATGTAACATGTTCTATATTGATGTAACAACATGTTCTATACTGATATAACATGCTCTATACTGATGTAACATGTTCTATACTGATGTAACAACATGTTCTATACTGATATAACATGTTCTATACTGATGTAACATGTTCTATATTGATGTAACAACATGTTCTATACTGATGTAACATGTTCTATACTGATGTAACATGTTCTATACTGATGTTACAACATGTTCTATACTGATGTACCATGTTCTATACTGATGTAACATGTTCCATATTGATGTAACATGTTCTATACTGATGTACCATGTTCCATATTGATGTAACATGTTCTATACTGATGTAACATGTTCTATACTGATGTTACAACATGTTCTATACTGATGTAACATGTTCTATACTGATGTAACATGTTCTATACTGATGTAAGAATATGTTCTATACTGATGTAACAACATGTTCTATACTAATGTAACAACATGTTCTATACTGATGTTACATGTTCTATACTGATGTTACAACATGTTCTATACTGATGTAACACCATGTTCTATACTGATGTAACATGTTCTATACTGATGTAACATGTTCTATACTGATGTAACATGTTCTATACTAATGTAACAACATGTTCTATACTGATGTTACATGTTCTATACTGATGTTACAACATGTTCTATACTGATGTAACAACATGTTCTATACTGATGTAACAACATGTTCTATACTGATGTAACAACATGTTCTATACTGATGTAACATGTTCTATACTGATGTAACATGTTCTATACTGATGTTACAACATGTTCTATACTGATGTAACAACATGTTCTATACTGATGTAACAACATGTTCTATACTGATGTTACATGTTCTATACTGATGTAACAACATGTTCTATACTGATGTAACATGTTCTATACTGATGTAACAACATGTTCTATACTGATGTAACATGTTCTATACTGATGTAACATGTTCTATACTGATGTAACAACATGTTCTATACTGATGTTACATGTTCTATACTGATGTAACAACATGTTCTATACTGATGTAACATGTTCTATACTGATGTAACATGTTCTATACTGATGTAACAACATGTTCTATACTGATGTAACATGTTCTATACTGATGTAACATGTTCTATACTGATGTTACATGTTCTATACTGATGTAACAACATGTTCTATACTGATGTAACAACATGTTCTATACTGATGTAACATGTTCAACACTGATATAACAACATGTTCTATACTGATATAACAACATGTTCTATACTGATGTAACATGTTCTATACTGATATAACAACATGTTCTATACTGATGTAACAACATGTTCTAAACTGATGTAACATGTTCAACACTGATATAACAACATGTTCTATACTGATGTAACAACATGTTCTATACTGATGTAACATGTTCTATACTGATGTAACAACATGTTCTATACTGATGTAACAACATGTTCTATACTGATGTAACATGTTCTATACTGATGTAACATGTTCTATACTGATGTAACATGTTCTATACTGATGTAACATGTTCTATACTGATGTAACAACATGTTCTATACTGATGTAACATGTTCTATACTGATGTAACATGTTCTATACTGATGTAACATGTTCTATACTGATGTTACAACATGTTCTATACTGATGTAACAACATGTTCTATACTGATGTAACAACATGTTCTATACTGATTTAACAGCATGTTCTATACTGATGTAACATGTTCAACACTGATATAACATGTTCTATACTGATGTTACAACATGTTCTATACTGATGTAACATGTTCAACACTGATATAACATGTTCTATACTGATGTTACAACATGTTCTATACTGATGTTACAACATGTTCTATACTGATGTAACAACATGTTCTATACTGATGTAACATGTTCTATACTGATGTAACATTTAAGAACTTCACTGAGACTTGCTTCAGACATAGCTATTGACCTATGACCTTCAGAAGAGTAACCAAGAAAGATATTTTAACCAAATGCAATTCTACATTCTACTGTTGAGAAATGGACGATAATGTATGTAGCTTTAAAATAAACAAAATAATTAAGTGCAGGTATTATTGTCTTCATGCCAATGCAAGTTTCAAACTAACCCTCAGGCTGAGAATCAATGGCTTGAAAAAGTAAAATTTTACTGCCATTAATTTCACAGATGAAATACCTGGAGAACACCCCCCACCGAGTTCATACAAATGACAAGCAATGCATCACATTTCTATTCATTTTATTCATAAATAATTCATGACAATATAATACTGGCAATGCTCAGCTTTAAGCTTTACAAAGTATAACGAAGTCCAGATCAACTGATGGAGCATAAATAGACATAGATACATTGTTAGCCTTCAAAACTGCACAATTTCTGTTCACAAGTAGGGATGATTAAATAAAGCGTACGAGAAAATGTGAGGTAAATTTACTTAGCAAATAAAACAACAATCCTTCCTACATGTGTGTACCCTAAATTAAGAGCAAAATATTTCTGATTGATTTGTGTTATTCCAATTCATCATGATATCTGTGTCATTAAGCACACAGAAATTTAAAAAATATATATGCCATTAAACGCGTAGAAATTAAAAAATATCAGGTCCTAAAGTTGCAGTAGGACCCTGCTGAATCTGAGCTGATCTATCACAAATGCTGCCTGATATGTAAGGAGGTTTTTGGCTGGGCCCCTTAGATTATGCCACTCCTAGTGACAGATTGGGAGAGTGAGTCCCAGCAATGGCAACCAACAATGGCAAATCTCCGGTATCAAACCTAAAAATATCAACAATTTCATAAATGTTTTGTACACATCAATATAACAGGTTGAGTAGATGTCTGCAATACATGTACAGTGTATGTGCACAAGATGGCATTATGTGTGAAATATATTCACTACATAGTGTTATCTAAGTAATTTATTCACTAGATGGCGTCATGTGTGTAATATATTCACTAGATGGCGTTATGTATGTAATATATCCACTAGATGGCGTCATGTGTGTAATATATCCACTAGATGGCGTCATGTATGTAATATATCCACTAGATGGCGTTATGTATGTAATATATCCACTAGATGGCGTCATGTATGTAATATATCCACTAGATGGCGTTATGTATGTAATATATCCACTAGATGGCGTTATGTATGTAATATATCCACTAGATGGTGTTATGTATGTAATATATCCACTAGATGGCGTCATGTGTGTAATATATTCACTATAGATGGCGTCATGTAAGTAATATATGCACTAAATGGCGTTATGTATGTAATATATCCACTAGATGGTGTCATGTGTGTAATATATCCACTAGATGGCGTTACGTGTGTAATATATCCACTAGATGGCGTTAGGTGTGTAATATATCCACTAGATGGCGTTAGGTGTGTAATATATCCACTAGATGGCGTTATGTATGTAATATATCCACTAGATGGCGTTAGGTGTGCAATACATGCACTGGATCGCGTTATGTGTGTAATATATCCACTAGATGGCGTTAGGTGTGTTAATATATCCACTAGATGGCGTTAGGTGTGTAATATATCCACTAGATGGTGTTATGTCTTACCCAAGCAATGTGGTTAATTCTTTGATGTCACAAGGTCCTGGATTTTTGCTTTCTCTCAAATACTCAGACAACATGATGCTTTTAAAGTAGATTTCCTGGAGCCTGTCTTCTAGGTGCATTAAGCACTGTAATTAAATGCACACAATATTAAAGAGGCTTCAACAAACCACACACAAAATAAGTACACAACTAGTATCCACAGAAATTCTCTTGATAAATGTAACAACTTAAACAGTAGTATAGAAACTCACAAATTCTGAGCTCATTTTGAGTTTGTGTAGCTGTTGGACTGCATCCATCATATTGCACACGAGCTGTGAAGCCACGACACGACTGACTTTGGGGGGCTGGTCTGACGATCTACTGCTGGTGATATCCACTGTCCTGCAATCACATACTCGTCAGTGACAAAAAATACACAACTCTATTCATCGTAAATCTAGTACCTTTAATCTGCGAGAAAACCTACCATTTATCGGTGTCAGCCACAATGAAAACAGCCTCTGTGATTGGCTCATCTAAAGCTGAATGCTGCAAATATGAATAAAAATATTCTGGTTTATCTGGTAAATAAACACGCAAATCTCCTCAGTGGACATGTATATTGTCAGTAGGAAGCAAACAGGATATCAGTGTAATCATACCTGTGTTGCCATGTGGAGATCACTAATCAACTTCTCCTTGAAGTTGGTGTCCGACGTTCCGTGCAGGACAAAGTCTGATAAGTAGTGATCAGAATACTCTGCGAAGAGCGAGCGTCCAAAGTTCCTGTCGAACATTTCAATGCTACTACTCTTCTCACTGACAATGCTGGAAATGATCAATAACAACAATCAAAAGCTGTTTAAAGACACCTCATATTAATCAACTTCCCATGACTCACTAATATTATGTCTCTTTCATTCCGTGACTCACTAATATTATGTCTCTTTCAAGAAGTATTTTGAATATTTTCCCTGTATCAACAACCTATCATACGTGACCAGTTCAGGTTTTTCCTTTGGTAGGTTGCTGGTTTGACTGTATTTACATTTCTCGATTTTAATTCATTATAAAAATATGTGATTGGAAAAAAAGAGGGAGGGGTCAGAAAGCTTACGTACTTTGGCATTGCAATTTCTTTAAAATGAGCAAGAGGATCCATGTGATCAAAATCAAAACTGCTAGTTGAAGACAGGTGGCGCCGCCTATTTAATTCTGTTGGTGTGACAGACCTGTAAGAATGAGTGTTGTTATAAATATAAGTTACCATAGATATTGGAGTGACATGTTATTCTACGATTAGAAACTTGAGTGGATCATTATTTACAATGGGTGCGATATCTAACCTGCATCGTACTGGATTGTAGGTGGAGGGTTTAGAGAAGTCAGAGCTCATTTGTCTGGACAGGGGGGGCAACTTAGGCCTGGCCATCTGTCCCACCGATCCTAATCGCTTCTGATGCGTTCCTGCATTATCGGGGCATTCTGTCAAACATTCTAATGACTGGGATGTAACGAGATCACGTAAAGCAGCAGGATGTTGCACAACTCGCTTCTCTACCGGCACATCATCAATTGTTTTTGTTTGAATACTGTCATCCTCAAAGTACTCGTTAAAGATACTTGGGCTTCTGTCTGATAAAAACTGCTGCTGTATCTCGTCCCTTGAGGGCTTTTTCTCCTCATTCACACCACAATTGTTACATGACGGATTTGAAGACAAAACACTGGGCTTGGAAGGTTTGACATGCTTCTCGTTTAAATCACTAGTCCTGGGTTTGGCAGCTCTATTAACATTTGTTACGTTTTCTACGGGAACATTTTCAACAACAGAGTCAGTTGATAACCTATATCTGACTCCCTCACTCTCGATAGACTGTACAATGGAGCAGTAGCCTTCGTCCTGATTGATTGAGAGCTCAGTCTCACAACTGTTTCGATTCGCATCACTTTCATTCCGGGAGACACACAAGTCTAATTTCAGATCATTCCTTTCAACATCACTGTATATTTTCCCTGCATTCTGAACATTATGGGGATTATCGTTCTGAACATTATGGGGATTATTGTCCTGAACATTATGGGGATTATCATCCTGAACATAATAGGGATTATCGTTCTGAACATTATGTGGATTATTGTTCTGAACATTAGTTGGATTATTATCAAATATCACAGTATTGCTATTTTGGAACCCAGGCACCAATGGAAACTTAAAGCCCTCATGTAAAGGGGTTTTATCCTCGTCAGGAGATTCTGCGCGAATGTCATCTAAAAATGACTCCAGCGTCCGATGGTCGCTGCTCTCATGGACGTCACTACAGCGAATGAAGTAGCTGAGTACATAAAGAATTTTTTTAACAAGATCAGCTTTCTTTCCCACAATAATTGTCCTAGCCAACTTCAGTGGGTAACCAATAGCACCGTATATGTCCCTACAATGCAACAAATGTCTAGTCTTAAAATCCATTACACAACCTGCACCCAGTAAATCACATATAAATTAACAGGTACTTAGACACAAATAAATTAACAGGTACTTATACATAAATAAATGAACAGGTACTTATACATAAATAAATGAACAGGTACTTATACGCGAATAAATGAACAGGTACTTAGACACAAATAAATGAACAGGTACTTAAGACACGTATAAATGAACAGGTACTTAGAAACATATAAATCAACAGGTACTTAGACACAAATAAATGAGCAAGTACTTAGACATGAATAAATTAACAGGTACATGGACACAAATAAATTAACAGATACTTAGACGCGAATAAATGAACAGGTACTTAGACATGAATAAATGAACAGGTACTTACCCTAGCTGAGCCCAGAGTGGATTATAGGGATGGGTCTTTGCTAATGTATCCACCTGTAACATATACAAGATTAATCTGAATTTGTTACTCTGAAGTCACAGATCACAGTCTAGGGTGCATTGAAAACAGGACAAATTTTTTTTTCAATGCATAAAGGCAAAAAGTAAATTAAAAAATGCTGGTAAATCTGGACAAAAATTTCAACGTATATCAAAACTGATATATTGAACCTTCAGGGCCAGTGATTAACAGTTCGTTACAACCCAACTTTGTTATATCCAATAAAAGTTTTGTAATTTTCCTCACATAGGGGAATAAATATGGCTTAGCAATAATTCATTATAAGCATGTTCATTATAAGTATGTTTTACTGAATACAGTTCATACACATATTTCCTAGCTTTAATATCTTCAAGACTTACATTAATATCAAAGCTGCTATCATTTTTTTTTTTTACGAAAACAGAAATGATAATACACAATTTTAGACTTGCCCAAGTCATTTTCCTTTGTTGACCTCTTATGTGCAGTGAGAAGCAAAAGTAATTTGAGAACATACACTATCGGTAAAAATGTTTATTACAACATTTATATACATGTAGATGTATCTCATATAAATCAGCATTCGAGGATAAAATATCTCAGACAAATATCAAACTATTCCATCTTTCATAGCATGACTGAATGTATCAATGTGGAAAGAAATAATATGCATATTCAACTCAATAGCCCAATTTATTCAACTCAATAGCCCAGTTTATTCAACTCAATAGTCCAGTTTACTCAACTCAATAGCCCAGTTTATTCAACTCAGTAGTCCAATTTATTCAACTCAATAGCCAGTTTAATCAACTCAATAGCCCAGTTTATTCTGTTATAATCAATTTGAATGTGTACTTCTGGTTGATATGAACAGAAATATTTTTTTTCATAACCAATTTATAAATATATGTATACACTAGAAAAGTACCTAAATGTTGAATGAAATATCAAACATCCCTCCATTAAAGAAGAGCTAATAACTCAGAACTTGCGTATCCTAGAGTGCAGTATGAATATTTGTCTCTCAAGCAGCACTTACCCATTTAGCAGAGTGATTGTGGAGGTAGGTCTTGGACGGAGTTCCCCCTGCCGGGGTAACCGTGGGAACCCAAGCTAGATGATGAGTCAACACGGCAGTGACTAGTGTACTCATGAAGCTGTCAAAATAAAGATGTTAAATTCCTGAAATTCCAACTTTATTCTAGTTGTAAAGCTGCTGAAACTCATACATATTCAACGACAAACTTCAGTTTTGAAAAGTGGTTTCAAGAAAAAGCAAGACTCACAACTCATTGTTCTTGCTGTCAAACTTGTTGAGGAGCGTGACTAGTTCTCGCATGAAGTTCTCACAGATCTGGTATCGATAGCTGGGGTGTGACATCATACTTAGCCACACAGGCTCGCTCAATCGTGGCGTGGTGTACAAATTCATGATGTCACTACGGAAAACATCCAATGCCTGAAATACATGCAGTGATCATTCAGTGCTCTGTATGGGCAGCAGAATCGAATGTCATCCTTGCACTTTAATTTTTCCATTGTTACAGAACATACCTCCATGACTATATCCACAAACTTCTGCTTCATACTGTATGCTCTCTCTACCTCCATTTTTAACCTTTCAAGGTGACCTTCGATCAGTGTAATATGAGAGAAGAAAAAATTCTGGAATAACCTGTAAACAAACATGACATGATAAAGATTGTGTGTGATGTAAATCAACTCATTGTGTGTGATGTAAATCAACTCATTGTGTGAGATATAATTCCAATGTCATTTATTACAATTGTTTTGATTGGACAAAAATAAAGCTGAACAAGAGTTTATACATCAATAAATCCGAAAACGCGATGTATTCGTACACGCCTGAAAACAAATAACATAGTGCGGGGAAACTATTCAAATTTTTGCAATTTTTAATAAAGTGAAGGAATTGGAATTATAAGAATCAAACATTCTTTTTGAAGAATTTATCGATGTGTAAACTCCGGACATTTTACTCACAAACTTAACATAAAAGTGCTTCGCACTTTCATTCAATTTGTGAGTAAAATGTCCAGAGTTTACACATCGATAAATTCTTCAAAAAGAATGTTTAATCCTATAGTAAATCAACCCATTGTGTGTGATGTAAATCAACTCATTGTGTGTGATGTATATCAACTCATTGTGTGTGATGTATATCAACTCATTGTGTGTGATGTATATCAACTCATTGTGTGTGATGTATATCAACTCATTGTGTGTGATGTATATCAACTCATTGTGTGTGATGTATATCAACTCATTGTGTGTGATGTAAATCAACTCATTGTGTGAGATGTAAATCAACTCATTGAATAAATCATAGCTTTATTTAACACCCAATGAAAGTTCTTCAGGTTGTTGCATGCGAGGAAAAACACGACGTAACCTTGTGTGAAGCTAAATTTGTGATTTAGACAGAGGAAGAAATTTGAATGAGATAACTAGAGCATCTACTTTGCTATGTTTTACATTGGTTTTATCTAACTCATTGAACTGGTGTAACAACATTTCAACTCCTCGGATAATCAGACTACATACATATCCTTTCTATAATTTGACTCACAAGTTGTATTCTTCATTCTGTTTCTTGTCACTGCCAAACACAATGCCCAGGGCTAGCTTACTTTTTCTTCTCCGACACCGTGGCTGAGGACCAAGGCTTGTCTGAAAATGGCACCGAATAGATATTACACACTCCAAAAATACTCTACATTTCATTACAGTTCTAATGGGGTTTTTTTTTTTGTATTCTGCAGTGCTAACAGAATCTGATAATTACATCTTGTGCGACAAGGTTGTCCAAGGAGTTGCGTTTCTTGATGCAACCTTCAATGGATGTTGCAACGTTCCTCATCCACCTCCGATGGAGGCTGCTGTAGCTGCTCGCGTTGCTGCTGGGTGACGGAAATGGAGTGTGGAAACTACCACTAGATGTCACTACAAGGAAAATCACATTCATCTGATACTGTAACTAATTGCCAGTAGAGGCCATTTGAACGAAAATATTCCAACAAAATCATTTGCATCTCTTATAGTCTCTTATAAGACTTTCCCCATTTTACAAGATTTTCTTCTTTACATAAAATTGCAAAAGTTTACAGTTACCACTTACATGAAGGCAAGCCGCTGTCTCTGTCATAGATGTCAAATGTTGCTTTTCTTTCCCGTGGCGACGGCACATCTACTGGGATACTCTGAGCTATAAAGCAAATCGAAAGAAACAATCAAAAATAGTCCAAAAAATGAATCCACTTCTTGTACTTTTTCAAGTGTGTATTAATGTGTTGTGCATTTATTATCTAACTGGCTTGTAAAATTGACCTGCATGTACATATCAAATCCCCTTAAATCTATCATTAATCTGTATGTACATACATAAACTCTTAAACCTATCATTGACCTGTATGTACATAGACTCCTTAACCTATCATTGACCTGTATGTACATACATAAACTCCTTAATCATTGACCTGTATGTACATACATAAACTCCTTAATCATTGACCTGTATGTACATACATAAACTCCTTAATCATTGACCTGTATGTACATACATATACTCCTTAACCTATCATTAACCTGCATGTATACATTTATTGACTCTTTAATCCTTTATTGATCTGCATGTATGTATACAGATTCCTAAATCATATGTTGACCCAAATGTATAACTCTTTAATGCTTTATTTACTTGCATGTATACATATTTGATAACTTCTCCACACTGGGAGGTTTATCTGGCTGATAGATAACTTCTCCACACTGGGAGGTTTATCTGGCTGATAGATAACTTCTCCACACTGGGAGGTATTTCTGGCTGATAGATAACTTCTCCACACTGGGAGGTTTATCTGGCTGATAGATAACTTCTCCACACTGGGAGGTTTATTACTTCTCCACACTGGGAGGTTTATCTGGCTGATAGATAACTTATCCACACTGGGAGGTTTATTACTTATCCACACTGGGAGGTTTATCTGGCTGATAGATAACTTATCCACATTGGAGGTTTATCTGGCTGATAGATAACTTATCCACACTGGGAGGTTTATCTGGCTGATAGATAACTTACCCACACTGGGAGGTTTATCTGGCTGATAGATAACTTACCCACACTGGGAGGTTTATCTGGCTGATAGATAACTTATCCACACTGGGAGGTTTATCTGGTTGATAGATAACTTATCCACACTGGGAGGTTTATCTGGCTGATAGATTACTTACCCACACTGGGAGGTTTATCTGGCTGATAGATTAGTTTGGGGCTGGTCTGGTCTCCCTGACTGTGATAACTCTGATCAAAGTCAAGGTCACTAAAAAACAAAGGTTCAAGGTCAACAATCTCCCAAATAAACGGACAGAACACATGGTCACATACTTCAAGTATTACAGTCAATGTCACATACTGCAAGTATCTTAGTCATTACCTGTTGGTGGGTTCTTGTTTGGGATTTGTGGGAAGGAAGACTTTTGTCAGCAACATTTGAGACCTAAAATAACACAAATATGAGATAAAAAGTATCATCGCTATGGAGACATATTTAATAAATTTGCATAAGCATCAGATTCTACTATACTTGGGAGATAAAATCCTCATATTTACACATTTACCGTGTGTAATGCAAAAGTTATTTGTATTAACATTGCATCTTTTTAGTATATTAACTATAATGTGTATCTGACACTTTGACAGTAACTATTGAATTAATTATTAATTACTGACCTAACTATTAACTACTGAACGATTTAAAACTACTGAACTATGAACTATTAACTATTGAACAATGAACTTGTGAACTATTGACTTCTGAACTACTTAACTTTCAACTATCGAACTAACTATTAACTACTGAACTAACTATTCATTATTGAACTATCAATTATTGAACTGTTAACAACTGAAAAATGAACTATTAACTACTTACCACAGGAAATGAACTTTTAGTGAGGCCCCTTTCTGAGCCATTCCGACACTACCGAACACCACCTCCTCCAAAGTCTTGAAATCCGAGCATGGCTTTGTCAGCTATTGGAGAGAAAAACTAAATATACACTTGTTATCTAACTCCAACCTCACAGACCGTGTTTACTTTATTTAGGCCAATACCGCTCACATTTACCTGATTTAGGCTAATACCGCTCACATTTACCTGATTTAGGCCAATACCGCTCACATTTACCTGATTTAGGCCAATACCGCTCACATTTACCTGATTTAGGTTAATACCGCTAACATTTTGGTCCATCATATATTATCACTGATATTTACCCGATAATTTGGTCAATACCTCCAATATTAACTGATATTTTGACAGCTACTGCCTACAACTATCTGATATTTTGACAGTTATTGCCAACATTTATCTGATATTTTGGCAGTTACTGCCAAGTACATTTATCTGATATTTTGGCTGATGAACGGTACCATTTCTACTCTATACCTGATATTTTGGTCGATACTGCTGAGAGTTATTTTCGCCTGCTGTAGTGGACCCTGTGTTCGATGAATTTTCCTTTCGAGAACATTTTGTACTTCTCGAACACCTTGGCTGCTGTGAATTTAAAATTATACGTGAGACATACTTCACAAATTTGTAGAATTAAATTGTGTTCTTTACAAGGAACACAAAAACAGCAATATACCAAGTCAACATTATGATTTACCATACAACAGGGTTTTTCCAGAGGTAAACTTCTAGCTTATTGTTAAATAATTTAAAAGGAATATATTGTGGCAGACAAACAGTTCCAAACATAAAAATTGATGATCAGTTTTGTGTTCATTGTTAATCTGTAAAACATTTTACTGTTGTCAGAAACAACTAATATTTAAAAAAAACAAACCAGTAGCTTTTAAATCTCTCAAGCTGAAGAGTACCACATGTACCTTTCATATAAAAAAACAACAACTATAATACTTTAATGATCTATAATTTGGGTGCAAATTTTGTGGCATGATGTATACAAAACTTAAAATAAGTCAAAATCATCAACCCTTGGAAAAACCCACTCACTCTACAATATCACATGACTAGCATACAGTATATGTATTAAGAAAATAGTTTGGAACTACCTGAAATATTTCACAGGTAAATATTAAGTTAGTATGTGAATATGTACAACCAAAGGCTTGATGTAACCAATATTCAAAATAAAAAAAATTTGGAGTATCTTAAAGGGACTGGTTCACGATTTTTGATAAAAATATTTTTCAATTTTGATGATAAACATTAAAAATATAACTCATTTAATGTTGACAGCCAAAAATTTTGACCTTCTGAATGCAAGAATAAAAGCAATATTTTAGCCTTAAATCTGTGTTATGTAAACAAAGACTCGAGTCTTTTTATGTATACAAACAAACAAGTGAAATATTGATTTTGTAATATAAAGCATCTTAATTTTGCATAGTCACAAATCTTAACTTTTAGATGACGCATTTTACCCCAAAAATGCTTGAAATGGGAAAGATATAATAAACTTAGATCGATATCCATTTCTTTAAAAAATTTCGTAAACAATAACATACCGCAATCTTTGTTTACATAACAAATAATAAAACTCTCTAAAATGAGCTTCTGTGATAATTTGTATAACCTTAATTTTTATGTGAACTCTTTTAAACACATTAGACAGAAGATTTTGATCATTAAAAGTGAAAAAGAAAATTTTGGGGAAAATCGTGAGTCAGTCCCTTTAAATGATAAGTGCTTCTCATATTCCTTAAGTTGTTGTGCAGATAATTTAATCCTATAGGAGCCTTCTTAGAGATAAAGCTAAGAGAGATAAGATAAACGTCTAGACTACTGCGCTGTTTTTGATTGGCTTGCCTTCTCTTCCCTCTTGACAACAGCATTGGAGTCAAACAAGATCACACGATTTCCATCCACTTCACTGTATATTAGCAGTCGTATCTGGGATGAATCAAAGGCGGGTGGCTTCCATCTGTAATATTTTTTTCCCCATCAAACTTCCAATGTCAAACAATATACATACATAACAAGCAGTAAATGGTGAACATAATGGGTTTGTATCTATACTTGCATTGCACTATGATTCAGATAACTACCGTACGTCTAATTATGGTACAGTCGGTCTTTTGACCTTGATATATGACCTTGAATTTTACTTGACAAAAACCTTTGACCTTGAACTTTCAGTTAATAACTAGATATTGAGTCTCTCTGGCATATTTCAAAAGTCTGTTGAAGTTGTGAACACACAGATATATACAAAGTCAATCTTTAACATATAAGTCAATCTTTAACATAAACCGTCGCGGTGGCCTAAAGGTTAGAACGTTCGCATGCGGAAGGCCGGGGTTCTAATCCCGGCCACAACAGACATAAGTCGTTAAAACAGCTAATGACAGTTCCATCGCCAAACGCTCAGCATCAGGTGTGAATGTCACGGGTCCTCAGATATGACCTTAAAAACGGATGTCCCATGTTGCAGTAGGTGTGGCACGCTAAAGAACCCTCACTGCTCAAAGGCCGTAAGCGCCTAGCAAAGGCCTAAATTTGAAGACCTTCACTGGTGACGATACGAGTGAAAAATTCCCGAGAGAGAGACGTTAAGCAAGATACAATCAATCAATCAATCTCTAACATAAAGATGCTTCATGCGATATCCTATCATCATCTAAACATTATCGTATTAAACAACTTATGTTATTCTACTGTCAAAATGAAAGTATCCTTTAAAACAATTTCTACAACCATGATGTTCCACCTAAATGATTCTAAAAATAAACAAATAAATCCAAAATACTGATAGAGATATAAATACCTTGTTTACAAGATAAAGTATGCTGCACATTATTCGTTCTGACCGATAAGCAAACGTACACATGGGTGACCCCCTACACTCAGAGTTCATTATTTAGTGATATAAGTACTAAGTTCACCATATGTTATACAATAAGCCATTACAGTCAGCAATGTGATAAAAAATCAGGTGATTTTTTTTTTTTTACATAATCAAGGAAATATATAAATCAACTGATTAAAAATTTACGTCATATTCCTAAACACTGAGGTAGATAGTACTATTTCAATCACAAGAACAAATTTTACAGAGAAATAATCATACAAATTATATTCCTACGTCAGACATCATAGTATTTCTTTCATGGACAACAGTGTTTATTTAATCAGAACTTCTGTTCACAGAAAAGCTTATTCTTCTTTTTAATCAAAAAGATGTAACCAATTTTAAATATAAACATGTATCGGTAAATTGCTTTGTATAGAGGCTGTGTTAAACAATTGTTTTATATGCAGGATGTGCAGCATACAGGAAAAGGGAAGCAGTACATGATACAGTCAGGGCGATTGTGAAACTGCTGCCTGATCTCAGCAGGGTTAGGGGTAGTTGTATTACATGAAGCTGTTCTTGTTTGGGATGGGTCAGATTGACTGTGAAGCTGTTTTTGTTTGGGATGGGGTGGGATTAATTAGTCAGATTGACTGTGAAGCTGTTTTTGTTTGGGATGGGGTGGGATTAATTAGTCAGATTGACTGTGAAGCTGTTTTTGTTTGGGATGGGGTGGGATTAATTAGTCAGATTGACTGTGAAGCTGTTTTTGTTTGGGATGGGGTGGGATTAATTAGTCAGATTGACTGTGAAGCTGTTCTTGGTTGGGATGGGGTGGGATTATTAATTAGTTAGATTGACTGTGAAGCTGTTTTTGGTTGGGATGGGGTGGGATTATCAATTAGTCAGATTGACTGAAGCTATTCTTGGTTGGAATGGGTTGGGATTATTAATTAGTCAGATTGACAGTGAACCTGTTCTTGGTTGATCTGACATGGGTTGGGGTTGGAATGAGGCAGATGTCAATATTTCTTGATGGTCACAGGTTAATGTGTACACAAAAATTCAGTTATTTGCTTACTCTTTCTGAAGAACTTCTTTTGTGACAGAGATATGGTTAGTACTCAATAACCTTCATTAAAAAAGAAGAGAGAATTGAAATATTAAACTGGATGAAGAAAAAAAAATCCATATTAACATGAAGATCACACTAAGTTCCCTGTTATTCATCTCCACTTGTGATGCGTTACAGCTGCATACAATGGTTTGTAGTTTAGAGCCCCTAGGTGAAGCAAATTCTAGAAAACTGTTGGACCTCTGATCCTAGTTGACATTTTTTATAGGGACCACCAAAAACCTATCATTTGTAGTCCTTGAGTCTGCCATATTTTTTTTTTTATTTTTTTTATCGTTCTTTGATTTACTTAAAATGTGATATACTCCGAGTTCGTTTATCCCAGTCTGAGACTACTTCCAGTTTGCATATGAATCATTGGTTTACAAGTCTAACTGGCTGATTGGTTCACTATGTCTAGTTCTCTACTAAAATAAGGAAGAGCCTATGAAAACAATGGCATAAGACTTGGAGACAACCATATGAGAAAGAAAAATGACCCACGAGTACTCTTCAGCAGCCGTGGCAAAAGGGACATTTTTGGCTGAATTTTTGAAAGAGAATATGTATAATATCAATGGATATGTTGACATGTAATTCAGCAATTCACTTAATCATATGGGGGTTTTTGTGGGTCCTGCTAGAAATGAATGGATCCTGATAAAAATGAATAGGTCCTGCTAGAAATGAATGGGTCCTGCTAGAAATGAATAGGCCCTACAAAACTTTTCTCCTGGGAGGACCTATTGTACTGCTTGTTGGTAAATGTTTTCAAGACCTGACTTTACAAAATAATAAACACATTTGGGCTTAAAATAAAAATTGATTTGTTTGATGTACTCCGACTGCCCCGTGAAATTTGCCCCGACCCGATCATTTTTTCCGCACTTGGAAATTTTTAATTTTTTTTTATTTGCTCCCTGGAAAATAGACATTCTTCGAATTAGTATTAAACTTGATGCCATTTTTTTTTTTATTATTTGGACTAGTTGTTTTACAGAATTCTTGATATCATAATGTCCTTAGGGCGTCTTTCGGTTCTACTTTCACTTTGATAATGACTATTTGTTAATCCGGGAACTTTTCAAACATTTTTCTATGTGAATGATCAAATATACCACATCACAGCTCCAAATTACCACATTATCTACCAACAAGATAGAACAAGGAGCTACGAACTCCCCCCGTCGAGGCCTGATCGTATTTATGTACAAAAGTTTGAAACCCATCCATGTTATTTAGATAAAAAATCACGTGGGACCACGAGTCGGCGCTCAAGTTGATGGTCTATATTTCTGAAAAGGCACGCATATTATTTTGATATAGGATTATCTAAATGTTATGACGATTTAATAGGTGAACGGCACTTTTACTTTGTTCTTAAACTGAGACACACGAATGGAACATGATCGTCACAACAATTTGAATGATGTGGGAAAGTGCATTAAAATTATATTGGGTAATATTAAAACTTATTGTAAATTGCTGTCATGTGTTATGTGTTTAATGAAAACATAAGAAAATTTGTAACTTTGATTTTCAAAAAAAAAAAATACCTACCTACCTATAGTACCTACCTGACTTGAAAAATGTGGGTCGGAGTACATCAAACAAAAAATTTTTAATGATGGCCTTAACTGCTATTAGAATAAGACCAGCGAACAATAAGTGGCAAGAAATGAAATATATGGCATTCGTGATGTGCATCTGTAATACAGTAAAAACATTTGATGTCACAATGCAATGAACGGACAGAGAAAAGATCTAAAGCTTATCACCATGCACAGGTGGAAACATTTTTCAGCAAAAGAAAGCACTTGTGTTGAAACTTAATGTTGTAGGTTTTTTTTTTCTTTTAATCTAATGTATTTATACATAAACAATATAATTTAATAATAATAATAATTGGTTTTTATATAGGGCTTTTCTAGCGTATGCTGCTCAAAGTGCTTTACAATACATTATTACCCCGGCAGACCTTATATCAATTTAGAACTTTCTCAGCTTCCTGGGAAGCATTCAGTGCAAGCTGCTGTTACAGGCGCTAGAGCACTAACATTCTAACAATATCTTTCACTGTCAATAGCCAGGTACCCCTTTTACACTTGGGTGGAGTGAGGAAATTCGTGTAAAGTGCCTTTCCCAAGGACACAACGTCGGCCCTGTCGCGGCCAGGACATGAACCCACAACCTTTCGGTCGAGAGTCTGACAGCCTAACCACTAGGCCACCGTCTTGTTCATAATGATGAAAGCACTGCCAGTAATTGCAATAAACTTTTGCAATAAAGTATGCATAAATATGCATGAGAAATGATGACAGCTTTCTTCGTAAATCGAGTTCCATATACACATACAGTTTTCTTGAAATGTTAATCGTAAAAATATGCTTTAATGAGTATATAGTAACAGATGAACATCACAAATGCTGTTCACTGGTCTTATCATTTTAAAGCTCTGAGTGATGAAAATTTCAATGATCTCAGACCTAAATACCAAACACTGCAGAGTTACAGCCCAGCAACTAGGACTTCATATAAAGGTATTTGATGGTCGTCACTGACCGTACACATGAAATGTAAAAAGTTCTCTTGCAAATGAAAATATCCTTCAATAGTATGTTCATTAAATAATGCATATACGTGTAACATATCCCTCAATAGTCTATAAATAATGCATTACATGTAACATGGGATAAATCTACACTCTACCATAAAGCAATTTATTTGCATGTTAATTATCATGAAATTTGGATGGTTTTTTATTGTTTGTTTGTTTTACCTTTTCCTAAAAAGGGTCTTGTTAGTAATCCACATGTCTGTCACGTTGGTCCCACTAGAAAAGTTTGCTAAAAGCCCCATTGCTTATGCTGTTGCTTTTCAATCATAACATGTTCTTCTCGGGTTCGATAACTGCATTGTATCCTTTCATTCTACACTATGTGGGTTGTGATGAGCGTGATACACATTCATGTGAATGGATCACATGATTATCAGCTGGCTAGCAAACACCGAACTCAATACAACGCATTATCGCTCTACAATTACACAAGGGACTGCGAGGTCGTCCCCACGTTGTCTGTTAATCTGCCACGATGATTTCGTGCATTCTAGAACTTTCATCTTCTAAAGTATTACGATTTTGATAAGAAAACATAAAACATGTAAATAATCTCGTGACTCGGTGACACAATTTCACGAGGTGACTCCGTGCCCAGCAACATGTTCCTCGATAAAAAACAAAACCGGCTAACAGAAGACGATATATCAAATATCTGTTAAATACTTACTCTTTTCCCCTCTCTGAATATTTGCTGAAAAGCCCAGAACCTCTACCGCTTTTCCTATTCTGGAAAATTTTAAGTAAAGCCATATTTACAATCCTCCATTACTTTTTCATCACATGATTGTTGATAGAAAACCAATTCTTGTAAGAACCATTCCGATTGGCTTATCTTTACCATAAATAGTCAGGTTCCCGAAACCCCTCTGCATTTATTACAATAAATGCAGAGGGGTCTCGGGAACCTGACTATACCATAAATGGAATGCGGCGTTCGGAACACCTTGGAAGCTTACTATCTTAATATAAAGTGATAGATTTTCTATTCTATTTTAAACTTTCTTTCGGAATATTTCATAGCAATCTAATAATAGATATTACGTACAACAAGGGGATTTTATCAAGTGGGAGATTTCCCCCTTCGACAAGTGATGCCCACAGGGCCATAATGCTAGCATTCGATGTTATTTTTTTAAAGTAAATTGATGGATCTCTGTTTACCCTTTCTATCCAGAGATTCAAACAATTTCTGAGGGTTTTTTATTTGCATGTTGTGTTTTACGTTTCATTTGAGAAATCACTTGAGTACAGATCTTTCACCAGCTGTGCATAGGTGAATCACCACAAATTTTGACTATAAAGATGTTGCTTACAGCCAAAGGAGTGATGGTTCTTTTTAACATGACGATACCTACCAGAACATCATTATTAAAGTTCATATCCAAAAGACCTGCAACTTCCTACTACACACGGGCAGATCCAGGAATTGTGGTTGGGAGGAGGGCCCCAAGTTGATGTGGCAGGGGGTCTGGGGTCTGCCTTGAGGCCCCCAGGGGGTCTAGGTTTTGCCCTGGTGGGGACCCGGCCCCCCGGGAGCTCCTGAATTTTACAGGGCTTGAAATATGTCTTCTATGTACAGTAGTTACATTTTCTGTCATCTTTAATAAGGTGAAATTAATAAAATGACAAAAAATTTAAGGGTTTTTGGAAAAAATGTAAGTTCTCCCAATAAAAGTATCTCAATAAATCAAAAGATTTTGTCATTTATTCCTCTGATAGTGGAAGAAATCATTGATTCTTTTATCATTTACATTTTTCTAAACAAGAGACCAAGATTTACCTTAAATTTGAAAATTCAAGGGGGGCGCGTGCCGGCTGCGCCCCCCTTAAATCCACCACTGATATATGCCGAGCACTAATTGGTCAAGGAACAGTCACTATCTATGATATATGTCCTTGTTTGCGCTGGAATTGAAAATAAAGTTTGGGTCTCCTGCTTGTGAAGCAAGAACCCTACCCATGACTGTGCTACCTCTACAGCTCAAATAATGTAAAACGACAAAAACACCAAAGGACAAAAAATTCTAAGGGCACTATTGACCAACCAAAATTTACAGTTGTGCATTTACTAATACTTCTAATTCAGTTTTGTCCTAGAATTCTGATGCAGCTTGGATGCTACTTTCAATTTGATCAAAATTAGACGCATCAACTTACAAGGTTTGATGATTCTAAACCTCTCGGTATCTGAAATAACAGCCTAAAATGTATTCATAAATGATTAGCCATAAAATTCAAAAAGTAGGTCATGGTGACATACTTTTCTCATGACGCACTTCGGGTCCCATGATCCATCAACTGACAACTTTTGATGATCATAGGTTCAAAAGTGTCCAAGATATGCATCAAAATCCATTTAATAATAATTACCTGCAAAATTCAAAAAGTAGGTCACCATGACCTACCTTTGAGATAACATGATATTAGGTCCTAAGATGCATCAACTGACAAAATTTGATGATCCTTGTCCTTATACTTAGCAAAATATCAAAGTTTTAACAAAACAAAATTTAAGGTCAACTTTGAAGTGACCTTGAGACCACACCCTTTGCCCCAGGATGATGCCTTGAACAATTTTTCATCTACAACCTATCCTCATCCTTATGCATAAGTTTGGTGATAATTTGCCCAGTGGTTCTTGAGAAGATTTTTTAGCAACCACTACTTTGTTTGCATTTTCCTAATTATCTCCCCTTGTGAAAGGGTCACAACCCTAGTTTTAGTACAAATGAAAGCCCTTGGGCCAAGGATACCCTGTGACAAATTTGACAAAAATTGGCAAAGGGGTTCTTGAGATATAGGCCTTTTTCCAAAAAGTTGACGCACACCGCACGCCAGACATATGGCCATATGATTAGCTCTTTGAGCCTTCGGCTCAGAAGAGCTAAAAAGCTCTGGTAAGCTAATAAGGTCACTATACCCCAAGAGACTTTATAAACCCCTATTCAGCCTCAACTTGACCTTAAAATGAAGGAGCCATAATTCAAATGCATGTAATATCCACACAACATAATATGCCTGCATGTAAAATCAACTGAACTATGTATGCAGGCTTTCAAGTGACATTTTGCAAAAGATAAGGGCCATTTTTAGGGCAAAATTATCAAAAACTAAGGGCCTTTTATTAGGATTTTTAAGGGCTTTTTAGACAAAAATAAGGGTTAAATTTACAAATCAATAGGAAACAAAAAATGTTTTACTCACCATTTGCAAGAGCAATAATACAAAAACTAATTACCCACTCAGAAGATCATACCAGTGGTCATCAACAGCCATATTCGACATTCAGCACAAACCATGATATAATTCAGGTGGACTCCCATGGCTCACAATCAATGCTGAATATAGCTGATAACCATCAAGATGTCTTTTGAGATGTACATTTAATCAACATATTCATTTTCTGAAAGTATACTAAAGACTAAATTTAATAAATTCCAACACTTCCTTTATGTCAAATTTATTTAAACTTTCAAAATTTGAAAACGTAAGAATTTCAACAAAAAATTAGGTTTTTTTTTAAGGATTCTAAAGCTCAAATAAGGAAAATAAGGGCTGTTGTAGAAAAATAAGGAAAATAAGGGCCCGCTTGAAAGCCTGTGTATACTGTTGGCCCACCCAGCATTGAAGCCTATGGTTAACATGTCAGCTCAGAAGGCCATGTTTAACAAAGAATCGTGTCACATCCCAGCTCTGAAGGCCATGGTTAATAAAGAGTTGTGTCACACCCCAGCTCTGAAGGCCATGGTTAATAAAGAGTTGTGTCACATCCCAGCTCTGAAGGCCATGGTTAATAAAGAGTCATGTCACATCCCAGCTCTGAAGGCCATGGTTAACAAAGAGTTGTGTCACACCCCAGCTCTGAAGGCCATGGTTAACAAAGTGTTGTGTCACACCCCAGCTCTGAAGGCCATGGTTAACAAAGAGTTGTGTCACATCCCAGCTCTGAAGGCCATGGTTAACAAAGAGTCATGTCACATCCCAGCTCTGAAGGCCATGGTTAACAAAGAGTTGTGTCACACTCCAGCTCTGAAGGCCATGGTTAACAAAGAGTTGTGTCACATCCCAGCTCTGAAGGCCGTGGTTAACAAAGAGTTGTGTCACACCCCAGCTCTGAAGGCCATGGTCAATAAAGAGTTGTGTCACATCCCAGCTCTGAAGGCCATGGTTAACAAAGAGTTGTGTCACACCCCAGCTCTGAAGGCCATGGTTAACAAAGAGTTGTGTCACACCCCAGCTCTGAAGGCCATGGTTAACAAAGAGTTGTGTCACATCCCAGCTCTGAAGGCCGTGGTTAACAAAGAGTTGTGTCACACCCCAGCTCTGAAGGCCATGGTTAATAAAGAGTTGTGTCACATCCCAGCTCTGAAGGCCATGGTTAACAAAGAGTTGTGTCACATCCCAGCTCTGAAGGCCATGGTTAACAAAGAGTTGTGTCACACCCCAGCTCTGAAGGCCATGGTTAACAAAGAGTTGTGTCACATCCCAGCTCTGAAGGCCGTGGTTAACAAAGAGTCATGTCACATCCCAGCTCTGAAGGCCATGGTTAACAAAGAGTTGTGTCACACCCCAGCTCTGAAGGCCATGGTTAACAAAGAGTTGTGTCACATCCCAGCTCTGAAGGCCGTGGTTAACAAAGAGTTGTGTCACACCCCAGCTCTGAAGGCCATGGTCAATAAAGAGTTGTGTCACATCCCAGCTCTGAAGGCCATGGTTAACAAAGAGTTGTGTCACACCCCAGCTCTGAAGGCCATGGTTAACAAAGAGTTGTGTCACATCCCAGCTCTGAAGGCCATGGTTAACATAGAGTCATGTCACATCCCAGCTCTGAAGGCCATGGTTAACAAAGAGTTGTGTCACATCCCAGCTCTGAAGGCCATGGTTAACAAAGAGTTGTGTCACATCCCAGCTCTGAAGGCCGTGGTTAACAAAGAGTTGTGTCACACTCCAGCTCTGAAGGCCATGGTTAATAAAGAGTTGTGTCACATCCCAGCTCTGAAGGCCATGGTTAATAAAGAGTTGTGTCACATCCCAGCTCTGAAGGTCATGGTTAACAAAGTTGTGTCACACCCCAGCTTATAAAGACTAGGCCCATTATGGGTTTCCTTAGCTTATTTTTTTAAAGTCATTTTATTGTGAAATGCTTGACGAGTTAGAAATCATGCATATATTGTTACATCATATTCTTGTGTCTATGTCATCATAAATTAGCTTTAGAAAATGTAGTCCACATGCACCATTTAGCTCTAAATTAATGGGATACAGTCAAAATGGTCGGGACTTCTGAATCACTTCGACATATCCATGGTATTCGAGATATCAGTGTTCAAGATACTGAAGTTCAATTGTATTTCTTAAACACAAATTACAGTATGTAAGCTTTCTGATTTTAATATGCAAAAGAGCTAGGGTCACAAATATAATTTCACCAAGCTTATTTTCCACAACTTCAAAACCACTGATTACAGGTAAACGCCATTCTTCCATTAACTATTTCATTTCCTATTGTGACATAACCTGCATCATTTAAAATGCCAACTTCAGAAGCTTTTCACCATTTTTTCATGAATGGCCCACCAATTTTCTTGACCGATATGTTAAGAGGCAAATTTTTGCCACTCCTAAGCCTACTTATTGGAAACTTTGGAAGCTTTAGGACGGATATCAAATCTGCTTCTTTAAATTTTAACTACTAAAGCTGCTTGCGTATAATTTTACGAGAATGTACGTGTAGCTATGTACCCAACTATTGATTATTTTATACTTCCTGTATCTAGAGAAACTTCAGATTAAGGCTTTTCTTAGGTTAAAAATTTGATGCATTTATTTTCTATAGCATCTTCCAGTAACAACCTGGTCTTCTGTCCAATATAAAACATCACATTATACACACAGAAAACATTCCGGTCTGTCCTTGTATAAATTCTCATCCAATACACTGAACTTGTACAGTAAACTATCGCTCTGTTCTTCATCATAATTGAACTCTACACTCGTTTTTCTCACGGTAACACAGTTTATTTTCGATTACTAGCACTTCCGAACATCCTGTCCCACTCTAAATACTGGTCTAAATCCTTGTCCGACACGCTGGCTCGAACCTGATGGAAGGCTGCCGCGAAATCTTCATACAATATTGGTCGAACCTGCAAGTATACATCACATGTACAACACATTGTCAGTATATATCACATGTACAACACACTGTCTGTATATATCACACGTACAACACACTGTGTCTGTATATATCACACGTACAACACACTGTCTGTATATATCACATGTAGAACACACTGTCTGTATATATCACATGTACAACACACTGTGTCAGTATATATCACATGTACAACACACTGCGTCAGTATATATCACACGTACAACACACTGTGTCTGTATATATCACACGTACAACACACTGTCTGTATATATCACATGTAAAACACTGTCTGTATATATCACATGTACAACACACTGTGTCAGTATATATCACATGTACAACACACTGTGTCTGTATATATCACATGTACAACACACTGTCTGTATATATCACATGTACAACACACTGTGTCTGTATATATCACATGTACAACACACTGTGTCAGTATATATCACATGTACAACACACTGTGTCAGTATATATCACACGTACAACACACTGTGTCTGTATATATCACATGTACAACACACTGTGTCAGTATATATCACACGTACAACACACTGCCAGTATATATCACATGTACAACACACTGTGTCTGTATATATCACATGTACAACACACTGTGTCTGTATATATCACATGTACAACACACTGTCTGTATATATCACATGTACAACACACTGTGTCAGTATATATCACATGTACAACACACTGTCAGTATATATCACATGTACAACACACTGTGTCAGTATATATCACATGTACAACACACTGTGTCAGTATATATCACATGTACAACACACTGTCAGTATATATCACATGTACAACACACTGTCTCAGTATATATCACATGTACAACACACTGTGTCAGTATATATCACACGTACAACACACTGTGTCAGTATATATCACATGTACAACACACTATGTCAGTATATATCACATGTACAACACACTGTGTCAGTATATATCACATGTACAACACACTGTGTCAGTATATATCACACGTACAACACATTGTGTCTGTATATATCACATGTACAACACACTGTGTCTGTATATATCACATGTACAACACACTGTCAGTATATATCACATGTACAACACACTGTCAGTATATATCACACGTACAACACACTGTCTGTATATATCACATGTACAACACACTGTGTCAGTATATATCACATGTACAACACACTGTCAGTATATATCACACGTACAACACACTGTCTGTATATATCACATGTACAACACACTGTGTCAGTATATATCACATGTACAACACACTGTGTCTGTATATATCATTGATCATACATTAGCAGCAGTTCTAACATGAATGAGGGCGACAGACAAAGTGACCTTGAAGTGCTTTTTTTTTTTTAATACCTGATCAGCAGTAATGTTTTCGATGTCCCCAAACGGCATAGATCTGATGGGCCCCAGGGCGGCTTCTTTACAAAGGTATGACATGTCTGATCCAGAGTAACCTAGAATTACATCAAAATACTTATCTACTAATTACAATACTAGTATCTACTCATAAAAGTACTGTATATACTAATAACAATACTACTATCTACTCATAAAAGTACTGTATATACTAATAACAATACTACTATCTACTCATAAAAGTACTGTATATACTAATAACAATACTACTATCTACTAATTACAATACTACTATCTACTAATTACAATATACTACTATCTACTCATAAAAGTACTGTATATACTAATAACAATACTACTATCTACTCATAAAAGTACTGTATACAGTGAAACTTCTCCAAACCGGCCCCTCAGAAAACCGGTTCTCCCTGAATATCGGCCGATTTTCAAAGTCCCGGCAGAAACCTTAATATTTCCTTACAAAGAAAGTCTCACAAAACCGGCCACCCCTGAAAACCGGACATCGGCCACTTTTTAAAGTACAATTGTTAACAAACATGTGTAATTTACCCTTATAATACAGGCCACTATTTGAAGACTAGAAAATTTTTGGCCAGAGGGGTGATTAAGACTGGCCAGGTGTGAAAAATGACTGATCTACTGGCCAGGTGGGAAATTATCAACCAGAGGGTTGAAAAACACAAGTGGCCTCTATAAGTTCTTTAGTTTACCTGTGCTGTCCTGGGTGCTAATTGGTGCTTATCTAATCCAAGTGACCCTTTCAAATTTCGGTACAAGATGTTATAAAGAGATATGCACATATTGAATGACTACAATCAATACGCCATATTGTTGCACCATGGATATAAGCGGTAGTTAATAAACAACAAACCCATGACTGTTAATGATAATTTTCAATAGATAAATAATTTTTTGGAGGTTTCCATAGACTTAAGATTCCTAAGAAACATCACAATTAAAATTATATTTTTACTACTCTACTTTTCAAAAACGTCAAAACAAATTTTTTAACGATATAAGCAATGGACGTAAACAGAGTTTTTAAAGGTAAGAGGAATTCCAATAATAGGCCATTAATAGGCCTCTGTGTTTTCTTTATGTATCCTGTTATAAATTTTTAGTTAAAATTAGATGATTGCAGCAAGACTATTTCTTGTAATAATTACCTGTAGGTACAAGCGGACTAGTTTGATCTCCACCGATAATTGATCATAGATCCCCATGTCAAAGTGAGCAGTACCTACTCTGTGTATTAATTGCAGCAATCAAATGGCTATGTGTTTGTTTTGTTTATTAAAACATAAGCCGAAATTCGACATAAATGCTGCTAGTCTACAGATTTCTATACCTATATCAAATGCAGTTTTATTTAAACGGAATGTTTTCCATTATTTATGCATGTCAATGTAAAAATGTTTATTCATATTTAAATAGTTTTAGTGCTATAAATTGAAAATAAACATGTTAGTAAATTATTTTATTTCCAATAATGAAATAATAGTCCTTGAACACCATATTATATGGTTTGTGGTATGTCAATGAAATATCTAATAAAAATTGAGCTGAAATGTCTCTAAATGCTAAATTCTCGGTATACCGGCCACCCCTCTAAACCGGCCGTTTTTTTTCGGTCCGACAGCTGGCCGGTTTAGAGAAGTTTCACTGTATACTAATTACAATACTAGTATCTACTCATAAAAGTACTGTATATACTAATAACAATACTACTATCTACTCATAAAAGTACTGTATATACTAATAACAATACTACTATCTACTCATAAAAGTACTGTATATACTAATTACAATACTAGTATCTACTCATAAAAGTACTGTATATACTAATAACAATGATACTATCTACTCATAAAAGTACTGTATATACTAATAACAATACTACTATCTACTCATAAAAGTACTGTATATACTAATAACAATACTACTATCTACTCATAAAAGTACTGTATATACTAATAACAATACTACTATCTACTCATAAAAGTACTGTATATGCTAATAACAATACTAAAATCCACTGTATAAAGGAAAGCAATATTATATTCTGCAGTTTATTCTAATACCTAACAAACAATAATTTTCAATTTTTAATAAAACCTAGAAAACCCAAAAAGTACCGGTACAAAAGATCACAAGATCATCTAGAGACTAACAGGCCACATTCATCTGAATCACATACCCCAAGAGTTATCACATTACCTAAAGAACAAGGTAGTATACATAAAAAGGCCCAAAAAATTTCTCTCTATAAAATGTGTCTGGAATCAACTTTAATCCGCGTTTTAAGAAAGTAAAATACATGTATATGCCAGATATACTATGTCAACAAATTCAGAATGATATTCTTAACTGGATAGCATTATGACATCAGGAATAAGACATTTCCCGCCTTTTTTCCAAAATAAGCCTGAAAACTGTCAAATGTCATACAGATTATTGCTCAGGAAAAGATGTGCGCATTTGTTGAGCAAAATGAAAATGATATAAAATGTGTATTATTTTAAGATGAAAAACATACTTGAATATGAATTTGCTCGAAGCATGTGCTGTATGTTTTCTGAAAGGAAAACCACCTGAATTTGTGTATATTTTCATTGAAAATGGCATTTTTGCAATTTTATGCCAATTTCTAGCTCTCATCATATGACACAAATCATTTTGCTGATCAAACTGAGCAGATTTTGGGTTTGCTAATATATTCCTTATTTGAATGCCAGGGTTTGAGCTCCAAGTGAAATCATCGATATTTTGGGCCAAATGACTTTAGAAACTGTACCTACTTCTTTAAAACTGAATCACTTTCCCCAAGTTATCACATTATCTAAATTTTATCTACAACCATGTAAAACTGATCAGCTTAAAGGATAAAATTCTAATCTACTACGATCATAATACAGAAGAATTTGTGACTTTTCAGTAGTCGGAAGTCATACAACACTTAAATGTTAACCCTCTAGATATAAGCCATTTTAGCAGCGAGACATTTTGTTGAGCTCAGCAAGATACACGCCATTTTAGCAGCTTGTCATTTTGTTGAGCTCAGCAAAATACAAGCCATTTTAGCAGCAAGACATTTTGTTGAGCTCAGCGAGATACAAGCCATTTTAGCAGCTTGGCATTTTATTCAGTTCAACTCGC